>NW_010165882.1:1311-43965 GCF_000695765.1 Mesitornis unicolor | reverse complement strand
CTTTGAGCAACCTGATCTAGTGAGAGGTGTCCCTGTCTAAGGAAGAGTTGGTTGGAACTAGATGATCTTCAAGGTCCCTTCCAACTCTAACTGTTCTGTTATTCTAAATAATTAAAGAAATATGCCCATAGACAGGGATCTGCTGCTAACATTCTGCATTGTTTTCAACTTGGTGTTATGGCAAACCATTTTGCTTAAACTTGCTACCCATTCACAAACCAGTTTGACTAAAATCAGTCATTACATATGTTTACGTATGTGTTTTTAAAATATTTCTTGGAACTTTCAAGGTCTCACATGAAAGTGAAGGAAAAGGAATAGAAAACATGTTCTGGTAAACCTTGTGAATCTCACAGAGCTAGTCAGAGAAATTTACCAAAGTTGCTGACACTCTTGTCACACTCTAAGTGAAGTTACAGGGGAAGTATTAATGATAAACAGCATCATCTTCTCTAGAAAAATTACAGATAAACAGTATTACTAATCTTGCTGCTAAGAAAGATGAGCCACAGTGTCATTTGTATCATAAATAACTGCAGGCTTGTTTAACGGCAGCATGTTTGTAATGTTATTCACAAATTCCTGCAATGACTTTCTGTATGGCACCTCACACAGTATTGATGATTACTTTTGTTACTTAAGCATGCTGGGAATCAATATAGTTAGTAAGAGTAATTACAATAAATGAACATTATGAGTAATATTTTACTGCCAAAAGAATCAAGAATCATAATTTTTATTTACCTCTGTTAATTATATTTCCACTGTGTCTGGTAGACAACTAAGACACAAAAGTAGTCAGCAGCCTATGTTTAATGAACCAAACCAATTTGTATTTTTTTTACTCTGCACAGAATACAAAAGGAGAGATTATGGTGGGAACATATTTTGATGCACGTTTCCCTGCTAAGTTTCAGGCTAGACTGAAGAAAAGTTGACAGAATTTTCAATGACTCTGAGGTCGCTTGAAAGAGCCTCATACAAGGGTGCTTGAAGGGAAGCAACTCTGTCAAGAACTTCCTGCAAATACAGTTTTTAAAAGTCTGTCTAAACAACATACATACAATTACAAAGAAATAAACTCCTACAGCTGCACTTACACTTCCTTGCAAAGTAGGTATCAATGTGTGTTTTCAGATGTGACACATACATGTTACTGGGGAGTTAAACAATGCATACACAAAAGTTGAGATCTAAATGAAATTACCTGGAAAAAGAGTTAGGTTTGACTGCCCTCCTACTCTTCAGTTAGAATAAGCTCCTTTAAGTTAAGCAATATTTCAGTTCAACAGCAAGTGCTGGTGCTATGATTTTGCCTTCTGAGTATTACTTCAGGCAAATCAAAGATTTTAGACTGTGTCAGTGACAATCTTCTAACCTTTCCATCCTTCCTATCATAATTGACAAATTATGATGATTCCTATCATAATAGATAAAATTATTATTATTATTTTATGCTGTAAAACCAGATTACAATGACTAGGAGTACAGTTTATCATCAAACTTGCAATTTGGTGAAGAAAATATCCTGAATGAAGATGCTGCTGGAGACAACCCTGTCTGGATGGTGGTGATCTAGACAACTATTTATATGTAGCCTATCATCGTCCACTTTAATTAGATTTATTAAGGTTTATTTTCCTTAAAGCATCTTAAGGAGTGATTATGCTAGCAGCTCATCTTTGTGAACAGTAGTTGAAAGCTTTTCTACCTATTCTTGCATATATTACAAGACATAAATGTAAAGATGTACCTAAAACAAATTTTGCTCACCTCTCTATTGACAAAATTCTTTGCTTCTGTTTTTAGAGATAGGCTTAGCTCCTATTAAAACTCTCATAAGAAAGTATATCTCATAAAATGGGAAACAAAAAATAAAAAAATTACTTAATTTATTTTTAAAGATTCTGAAAACAAGTAACACCAGCAGCAGGTAGAAAACAAAAAAAACAGATGTATATGGTTTGCATATTCCTTAAGAGAATGCATATTCATAGATTGAATGAAGTATATGGGAAGTATGAAGTTTATCAACTCACAAAGGACTAAGTCACTGAGAGAGTGGTAACAGCTAATTTATTTTTCATACAGCAAGACCTGACAGGTACATGTTTTCTTCCTTTAGAAAAAAATGATATAAATAAATGAGTATAAACACTGAAGGGAGCACCCAGCAGTACTTTTTGGTTCAGTTTTTCAATTTTAAGACCTTTTCACAGAACTTTCATATAATTTCAATGGGCTAACGCCTTTCAGCAGAGGAGAAAAAAAGAACAGAAAGGGTATGTCTTCTAGGCTAGATGTCATTGACAACTCAATCTAACTCTGACGCGATGATGAAAAACATCGTAAGTCGTGCAATTAGCTTGTCCTTAATAACCAGTTTACTCTGTTGTTTTTCAGTTTCTCGAAGCTAAAACCACATTGAAATAATGTATTTACTCTGAAACTAGTATTAAAAATGCACTAGTGAAAGAGCGCTTTGGGGAAAAAAAAACAGCGACAATTTCTGTGTGCCATTTCACAGCTTCTTTCTCCTTTCAGTTCATCTTGAAACTCGTTTGTTGAGAAATACAAGTCTCTTCAGACTTCCTTTAAAAATTATGAAAAGGCAGTACTCATCTTGAAAAGATGCTAAAAAATAGTTTATTGTAAACCTACAGACAGCCTGCATACCTGGACTCAACACCTTTGTTGTATTTAATTTTATGCGGCAATTTCTCTTCAAGATCTCCGTGCTTGCCCAGCCCCTAACATATACGTTATACAGTATCTATTCAATGATATACCTCCCAGCATAATAAATCTCTACAAGATGTTCACAGTATAATAACATCTGTTATATGTAAAGCAAGATATAGGCAAATGTTTAATTTTATTACTTTTAAAATTTTTCCACTAGCATAAAAACGAATAAATATCCAGACTAATTATTCAAATTCTCCTGTAAAATTTAGAAGTAAATAGTTTTAATCTAATTGCATTATATCCTGGAATGTTTCCCTCCTTCACACTTCTATAGAATATAACTGCAGATTGTTCTCAGATACACCAAAACATACGAAAATTGAGGTTAGACACAGATAAAATCAACCTCCTACCATCTCTACGTTGAGATACTCTATAACAGAATGTAAAGTAAGGTTGAGTCACTCATTATAGAGATTCAACTAACAATAATAAGCTTTTCTTTCTTTGCGTAAGTCCCTCTACTGTTACTCAGCCCACAATACTGTTGTAAGCCATTTGTATAACTTTGTACTTACACTGCATGTTTTCTTTCAATGAATTCAAATGTAAAAGCAGACACTGATTAATTGCAATTTCCAAATACTTTTCTTTAAATGACTAACTCCTGATTTCTGTAGCTTTTGAACACAACTCCTTTGATAGTCTAAGTAGTCAAGGTAGCAAGCCATGTGAAATTTAAAGGTTCAGGGTTCACAATCCCGTGGAAGCCTTGTCAGCCCATGGATGTACTGAGAGCCAGTAAGTGAAATTAGCAAAAACTTACTATTGTGAATCGGCTACTATGAACAGAAGGAGCACATCTGCTTTAAAACAACATCAAAGAAAGAAAGAAAAAGTAAATCGAGGAGTTCACAACTACCTGTTCTGAGCACGGAAAACATTTTAAACTAACAGTGTCTCCCATAAAGCAGAATATACAAAAAGTGGTCAAATTGTATTCAGCAGCTCTATGTGTGAGAGATGCTGATAAGAGTATCTATCTTATCAGAGAACAGAGACAGAAAGACAGCTACAAGCCGTTTCCCTCTCCTGGTCGGAGATGGAAGTAACTGGTTTGAATGGACGTTACCAAACTTGTTGGGAAAGATTAAAATGTGAGCTGAAGGAAATACAAAGAAAAGCATTTACCACTTTAAGACAGATGTCCTGCTCTCTAATTCTTCTTCTTTTTTTTTTTTTACTTCACCCTGAAAAATGAGTGTATTATTGCTTTGATAATATGTCATAGGTAAGAGGAAATATACATAGAAGCATTCCTCTTAATCACATCTGTGAGAGATGGGTATGTTTGGCCAAGGAGGTTAATTTGTTTCTGAAGATGCTTCTCAGCCTTTTTAATAATCTACTAGCCTTTGGTAACCAGAAGGGGAGAAGAATGTCAGTTAATACTGAGTTTTCTGCCATTTTATGTGCCTTTTATGTAAGGGTTAAGGATGAAAACTAGGATATCAAATTCCCACAGAAAAAGGAATAGCAACTGGAAATCCAGGGCAACAAGTAAATAATTTTTGTTTAGTCTTCTCTGGGACAACTATTTTCCTGTGCTGGAGATCTACTTCTTCCCCTGACTGTGAAAATCCCAGGAGATTTCAGGCAGCTGGAGAAGGCCATCTCATTTGCCACAAGTGCCCTAAGGAGCTGAATCAGCCAGTGCCATAGCTGCTAAGGCTGTTCAGCAGCAGAGGTCCTGGAGCTTCCAAGGATTACATCACTGTTCCCTAAGACAAAAGCATATGTCCAAGGCAGAATTCCTAAATTTCTAAGCTTCTATCTCTGCAAGAGAAAAACATGGAAAACATGCACAGGTAATTTGGCCTGAACCAACAGCTGGCTGGTGGAAATTACCACTGAGAAGCTCTACACTACAGTTCCACAGAGATAGATCACATATTTACTGCTCAGCAAGCACTGAGGATTTCTACTTTCCTCCTCCTGCTCTGGCCTGGATGCATGAGGAGGCATGTCCCCAGACATTCTTAAGACTCGGACTCATACACAAAACAGCTTATTGAGTACATCCTGTAATGTAAGACTATAAAGAAATGTAAACAGATATCTGCATATACACCTTCTTATGCAAATCACAAGGCAGACAGAGAAACTAAACAAACACTTTGGATACTATAGGAAAAGTTGTCTTTTATAGACATAATCTCTTCAATGAACCTCTAAAATAAAGTTATATCCCACAGTCTAAAAAAGGAAGATGTATTAGTTGATAATCTTCTATATCATGCTCTTCTGGAGCATGTCTGGGGCAGGGGTGAGCATGCAGATGAAAGGAAAACAAGAAAGCTATCTATTGTATGCACAATAGTTCTTGGAAAACTATAATTTTCTCTATATTTGACTGCATTAGTTTGCTGTCAAATATTTCAACAGAAACATACATTTTTCTTTTTTTTCCGCTCTAATTGTTTAAGATTATGTTATTAAAGAACAATGACTGTGGAAGATGACCAGTTCAACCCCCCTGCCATGTGCAGAGACATCTTTCACTAGATCAGGTTGCACAACACCCTGTCTAATCTGACCTTGAACACCTCCAATGATGATGCAATCTCAACGTCTCTTAGCAAACTGTTCAAGTGTCTCACTACCCTCTTAGTAAAGAATTTCAAAAAGAAAAGGGAATTTTGATAAATGCAAGGATACAGAGAGCCTGTGAAACAGATCCTTTGCCCTGTCACCTCCTCATGAATACCAAGTAGTGCACATTTCAGGTATAAACTGGAAACAGTTGTTATGCCAGTTGGAGCATTCACAATGGGATTGCAGCCCCAGCTCCTCAAAAGTGCCTAGGGAGAGAAGGAACTGGGACTTTTAAAAGCAGTTTAGTTTTAAAGCAGATGCTTTACAGCTCTGCCTGAAAAGATCTGTCTGAATAACTATAGCAGGCTACAGAGACTGAGCCCTGGAACACAATGTTCCCAGAACAAAAAGATGTACTGACAGCAACCACCTTCACATTTCAAGGGAGATCCTCAACACATGTAGCAAAGCTATCGTCCTCAGGGCTGTTGTGCAGTTCGCTAAGGAAGGGGGTGGGAGGGTGGGTGGTGAGCGGATCAGCTAAACAAGAAACAAAAAGCTTCAAAAGGCACCAGACAGGTTGTCCTCAGAATGTATTTCAAAAGACTTTGTTAAACTGAAGATGTTGATGTAAAGCATTTCATCCTCGGTGAATAAGCATTTAGGTTTGCTCTTTTCCACTAGTGAAGTTTTGACTGGCGTTGTTACCACAGTGGCCAAAACCTTATGCTTAGCCTTACCCTTTACAGAAACCCAGCTGTTGAAAGGTATTTTTGTGGCTTCAAAAAAAAGGCAAAACATCTCACAAGGTCTATCACTTGTAAGCAGTGAAAGGTATATAATTTTCTTTAAACTTACGGATTTAAACATTTTACTTTAACAATCTTCACACAGATAACGCAAATACCCACTCTTCCCCTATGGGCTCTCTGCTCTCTCCTAGTGCAACAGCCATTCCAGCTCAGTTAGGAAAGTGTAGCAAATACATCTTCAAATTCCACTGCCTTTAATTAAGTTTAACTTTAATTGAACTATTGCCAGGAGGAACTGGTTAAAGAGTAGAGTAGGATACTGTCATATTGCTAATGTATGTCTAATTTTTGTTCTCAGTGTCCTCTCAAGACTCCAGCCATGTCACAGAGCACCAGGCAGAATTCAATCACTTTCTGCTCTAGTAAATCTGGCTGTTTGGCAATTGAGATTGATTTTGCTCATTTTGGACTGTGGAGATCCAGTGTGAGCCTGCTGTCATGCAGTATGAGGTGACATTAAGTGCAAAGGAATTTGATGTTCTGTAGCAGCTGTTGTGAGCCACAGAGCTGGCAGCATCAGGAGCAACAGCTTGAATATGTGGGTCGGCTACATTAGTCTTCTTCCTCTGCTCTATGCGACCAATATGTTCTTGATAGGTCCTTCTGCCTGTTGTAATGAGTATTTTGGCTTTTTTCTGTTTTGTTTGAACTTCTGCTGGTTTGGTTAGAATTGTTTTGGTGTTTCCATCTAGGGGATCTGGTTAGTAAATATTTTCAGTACTCTAAGAGACCATTAAACGAAACAAAGAAAGTGGAACACTTATTCTGGCACTTTCAGTTTGCAAGACAAATAGGACAGAAAGACAGTAACTACATCATTGCATCAAGAAAGCTTCAGTAGGACAGCTCAAATTTATTTTCTCCTGTGACAAGATGAAAAAAATCCCAGTCTTACTCTGATTGCTGTGCATTTCCATTAAATATCAGTAAAATTTGTAGACATAGCACAGGATATAGTATATTTTAGCTTCCTTTTATTAAGGCTTTTCCTTGTACCAGCTGTTATAAACATTCAGTTAATGTCTTATATCACTGACTTTTCAGAGGTCTTTGTTGTTTCTGAGATTTTTTGGACATTCAAGATAGCCACTAAATAAAGACTACATCTTTCGTATCTTGACAGTGATGGTAAATTTGACAAGTTCATAAAACGTTCCCCCTAATGCTGAGACAGTTATGAGAGAATAGGCTAATTCTTTGCTCACATCAAGGTAAATCTGGAGGAATTTAGTTAACTCAGTCAATGAGACATCTAAATTAGGCCTCAAACTTTTCTATACAAATCAGTTAGAAGGAAGAGTTGCATATACTGAAAAAGATGGGAAAATTATTTAGTAAATAGGAAAAGATATTAACAGGAATTAATAAAGAACTTAATGAAAACTATAAGTTTATGGACCGGTATACTGAACAGGTGAAGCAGTTTGAGCAAACTAAGGAAGAGATGCTGTATCTGATATCTAATTAAAAAAATGCAGCCGCATAAACTTTCACAGTTTTATTGTAACTGTGAACTCTGTTGGAAGTACCTCTGCAACTGTTGGATTGTATAGTATACTTTATCTGAATAATAATGATCCAAATGAAATAACAATAAGATTGTGTCTTTATCACTAGTTTGCTTTTAAAAACTGCTGATGAGAATGTATTTTTGATTTGGTAAATTGAAACCTATTGAAATAAATGTAACAGCATTTCATCCCAGGGAAAAGAAAAAAATGTTCCTGCACTTTATTGCTACTGGATGGTCATTGTTAGGCCAAGGATGCTTTGCAGAGCAAGAAAAAGGTGTTCTTTTGCTAACCTGGTTTTCACTCTCCTGACTTGAAATGACTAAGTTCAACAGTATCTCATAAATATATGCTGATTAATAGTATAATAAATTTTAAATTTACACAAAGTTTGGGGCTCACATTTTTGGGATTATCCAAATACAATTTCAGTTGCTATATTTGGAAGACATATACACATATGATTATACTAAGATATGAGATAAAATTGAACTATAAGGAGAGAAGGAGACAGTAATTCTACAACAGGTAAATAAAAGAATCAGCCAGAAGTATAAAAATCCAGTTTTGAAGTAAATACCAATGATGGTGCACAAGTGACTCAGATCATATTTAAATTCCAAGATTCCTTGAAGAAATAACTCTGTATAGATTTTTTTATAGCCATTATATTAGAAATCTTTGTCATTATCTGATACATATGTCAATCAAATCTTTCAGAAGATTTTTGTACCAAGAATCACACGACATTTCGCACAAAGCATGAATTTTATTGACTTCTGAAGAGAAAATTTTGGCCCATTCATTAATTTTAAAGGTTCCAGTTAAGACACAAGTATTCTTGTGTCCAAGATGAAATAAAGTAATACTAAAAATATTAAGAACCTCCTGCAGGTATGGTGGGTTTTCAAGTGAAATTATTATGTATTTTTATTTTACTAGTAATCAGTATGTTAATATTTTAAACTTCAAAACGTTTAAGCCATGACTGTGGAAGTCTGATATTACTCGTCTCCCGCTGATATCTCCTGCCACCTGTCAGGATTTATGAGGAATTACAGCTAGTCCTATGTGCAGCATGTGAATAAAACATTTTTTTCCATAGAGTTTAGCCGCCATTTTGAAATATTTCAAACCTGTCTAGTATTATTAAGATTGGAATTTTGGTTAAAATACATCACTTTTTTTATTTACAGAATGAGTATGTAAGTTTAGTCTTTGAGAGATGTATAGACCTCTCTGATCTTATTTCCAAAACAAGGAGCTTTGAATAGAGGTCACCAATTCAGAGACACCATTTCAAATAAAGTAATAAACACCTGAAAGAGAAAACGACCTCTGAAATATAAGTTTTAATTATGGATTTACAGGCCCCAATCTTGCATAAAGCAAGAAAATATTCTTAGATAAAAGTCAGAGTGGGCAGAATTCTCCAAAATCTCAAGTTTCCCAAAAGCCAGATACCGCCGCTCACCCTCCTGAAAGTAAAGAGATTGTTCTAAAAAAAGCTGGAACAAAGCCGTACAGAGAAGACAAGGAAGCAACTGGAGCCTAAAATTCTGCTTTCATCATGGTATGCTTAAAAAGCTTACTCCAATTTTAGGTATTGAATAGAAGACAAAATATTAAGGTCCGATTCTCTTCTAGTATTACATTTGAAAAGGTTTCAGATTTGCTAATATCAGCTGTTCTGATTTACATCAGGATAAAGGGAAGGAGAATTCTTTACCCTACCAACATGTGTACTGCTTCTGTCTTCATCTCATCTTCAAGGCTAATTAGGTAAGTGCATTGGCCTTACTTCTTACATATTTGTTTAAACCAATAATGTAACACATACTCCATCTACCTGAATGCAAAACTCATTCCATTTTCTTTTGACTGACCTGCATTCCACTGTTCTCCAGTTGCAGAAACACACTTTGCTTTCCTCATCCTTTTCTTATTAGCATGCTTAATGATTCTATATATCATCCTTGAGACAAGACTGTTTCAGTAATCATTTTTTCCCGGAGAGTAGTTTAGAGTAAGGAACTATGTTGATTGCCTATACAAATTGCTCTACCAAGATAAATCAAATAGAATTTGCTTAGATAAGAGTTAACAGGTATAATCTTGCAATATAATTAACTGTGTTAAAGACATTCTGATTTGTATATTATACGTCTATTGCAATAATATCTCCTGCAGACATTTTCAAACAATAACTGTAAGGGGGTAATGTATTAAATTAATTCTAAAAATTATTGCGTTTAGCAATTGACTATGTTATGTCCTCAGAGAAAGCAGGAGCAGTTTGCGAATGTGAAATTTAATCTTGAAACCCAGCTATTATATTTGGAATACAGGTTTTTTTGTATCAATTAGTGAATGGAAACATCATATTTGGATGGAATCATTAGTTGAACAAAGAAAAACCAGACCCTAACTGCAAACTAAGCTGTCTTTTCCTTACTGTGTACTGTGTAGATGAAAATTCTAATTATTAGCGTTTAGGAATCAATGATATGTGTGATACACAGCATCCCATGTGTTATAATATGATTAAACACATTAACACCTAGCCTTTAAATGTTTTCAAAAGGCATTTTTGCCTGTTAATGCTTTGAGAGGCAATTAAGTGGCTGGGTTTTTTTTCTTTAATTACTATCTTTTCATCCTTTCCAGGAACACGTAATTGGCAAAATGTTTACATCATCTTGCAGCAATGAGACTAATTATTTTCCACATGCTAAGGTTTTTTGACTTTAGATATGATGGCTTTAAGGTCTCCAAGGAAACACTAAGTTCAAATCGATACTTTAATTAAAATTGTATTTAAGTGTAGTTATTTGAGCCACAAAATCTAATTTGCTGTATCACACTGTTTCAAAACTGAGGACTCACTGTGCCCAGTGACCTCAATCAAAATCTACTTGGGTAATTGCCTTGTCTTGTAGCCATAGTTGGAGGAATAGTCTTCGTTTCTTGTGCTATATTGTGCTCAGCATCTCTGCTGTAGTTTCTGCTGACAGAGGGCACTTCACTCCAAAAGCATGTCTATTTCAACGTACTTCTACTTGCAAACTAAGGGAATCCCATGCCTTGAAAATGTTTATATAAACATCATACTATTTTATTACTCACTGAAATATATAAAAAAGGCCATTTTTTTCTCTATGTCCTGATTTACTGGGACAGAATTATAGAGTCAATTTTCTATTGTGGAAAACTGAGATTTTGTGAGGACTATAAAACTCTGTTCTGTGGGAACAAAGTCGATAAGACACTTTGTGGCTAGTCCTGGTATGCAGGTTGCCATAGTGAACAAGGTCTTCAACAGTTTTGAGACAAACAAGTGCAGTAGATAGGAGTGAAAGCCAGGGCACATGACCCAGGCTATCCAATTAATACTATGCTATACCACAAACACCACATTCACTATGAAGTGGGGAGTTTACTGGGGATGGCCCTCTTCCTTTTCCTTCTTCCTCCCTCTTTCATAGCTGCCATCTCGAGAGTGACTTATTTACCGTCCTAAATCTCAGGCCTGCTCCCCCACAATATTGGTTGAGTATATCTCTATGTATTTTATATTATAACTGTTATTAATATTAGGTTTTTATTATTTTTATTAAATCTACTTCTATTTCAACCTATGAATCCTCTTTCTTTTTCCCAACCTCCCTCCCTGGGTAGGGAGAAGGCATTGGGTGATAGAATAACTGCATAAACCACAACACTCTAATACAGAATATTACATACTAGCCACTTATATTGAGTACGATGCTTGTTATCCTTAAATATTTTTTATGATTAATGAAAGATATAGAATAAAACCACCTAGAATTTCCTAGGTCATCTAGTACACAACATGCAGACCTATCAGGTGCTAATGCTTACACTATCAGAAGTAACTATGCTGCTAACAGAAGTAACTATGTTTACAAAGAAAATGCTTTTATTTTTCTGGACTGGTGGAAGTGGTCATTCAAATACCATAATTAAACAACTGGTAATGAGTCTACTATCTTGCCAATGAGTAATACTGTTATTTATCTTTCAACAATCAGATAAAGATGCACAACATGAATATGTTTTACACACTCCAATCATTAGCTCTAAACATAACTTATGGAGCCTTTTACTCCTTATGTTTTCTAAGAAAGCTGTGCAGCTGAACAAATTATATCTACAGAACAAGCCATTAGCCATTGCAATACCATTGCTACCAGAAGTTTGTTAAAGAGCATCTGACCCAAGCAGCAATGACTGAACTTGAGAACAAGTGGTACAAAGGCCCTAGGAGACCCCTGATCTGCTTGTGTTGATGCTTTGGCCCTAAGAGACAGCTTTTGGTGCATATATGGTAGGAAAGGAGTTTCATTTTGAAGTCTCTAAAAGTGAGCTATGTTGCAACTCTGAGTGGTCTTTTATGGAAAGAAAGTGGTGGTATTTGTGAGCTTCATGCCTGGGGATTTGACACAGAAGTACGTAAAGTTTCAGACAATAAAGCATGACAGGACTGTAGGAATGGACTGTAGAAGGCAGAATATCAACCTGATAGGGTCTTTCTCATCCTGGAGAAAGCTAACAGAATTACATCAAAACCAAGCTGGGCAAAAGTTATCAATGTGCAACACAATCAATTGCTCCCTGGCTTGTTGATTAGTGCTGTCTCCATAGAGACTTAACCTAGAGAAAAATGTTGGAAGTTTAATAGGACACTACAAATACTGGACTACATAGGTGCTATGTTTTTAAATAGATGTATTGGGTTTTCTGTGAGGGGTTTTTTATTGTGTCTTTGGTAATTGGGGAAGGGCTATGGAGATGGCCTTTTAAGAAGCTACTTGAAAAGCTCCCCTGTTTCCTTTGTCAGACCCACCTCTGACCAGGGCCAAGTCAATCAGCACCCCTGCGAATTCATGTATTTAAGAGGGGTGCAGGGCATGCACACTCTCTTTCTCTTTTGTGTCTCCTTGTCATCTGTCTAGGGTTTCCAAACAATAAACTGTAGTTAAAACTAGACTTCCTGCTACTGTTTGTTAACAAAGGATGGCAATAAATGATCCTTTGACTACTCAGAAATAACCTACTAGGCTAGTGTGCAAGGAGGTCCCAAGTGAGAAACATTACTAGTAAGAGAAAATATTCACTGAAAAATCCAGTTTTACAGCTGAATTTGCTGTGCTTAGCTGGAGAGAATTCTTAAACCTGATTTACTTGTGAGGTATGTGGCTCTGTTGGCAATTGCTGACAAGGGAATAGATCAACTACATTTTGTAAGTAATATTTTCCAGTTTGAAACAAAAAGGCTTTTTTTACTTCAGGGATTTCTCATAGGAAGCATTCCTCTGAGACTCTTTTCAAAAGTAAAGTGATTTATGTATTATATATTACTCTGAAGAGTTTTAAAAGGAACACTATCTTTTTACTGCTCGAGCATGGTTGGGTTTTTTAATTTTGTTTTTAGGGTTTGTTTTTTTTCTTTTCTTTTGTGATTTGTTTTTGGTTTTCTTGGTTGTTTGTGTTTTTTTTTTTACTTGATAGAATATCTTTAGCAGAGCAAGAACTTCCTTACTATCTCTGTATGGCCTTAAGACTGCTGACAAACAACACCGAAACAACCATCTATAACTAGCACAGGTTACTTTTTAAACAAGAGTAGAGATATCAATATGTGATGTATACAGGGTAGGCTGATAGACAGAGGTCTGTTTCTAACCAAGTCTCTGGAAATATACCATATAATAAAGCAAAGATTTTTCACTAATTTTCCTAAATGTTCACTATGCTCCGTTATGTAATTGGAGTATGTCCACTCCAAGAAGTCTGTCTCTTGGTTGTCTATAAACTAATTTTATTCAAAATTAGTACAGTATTTTGTTAAACAAGTGCAAACTATACTAAATCATTATATACATCAGAATTATCACAGGGAAAAAAAATGTCTACAACATCTTCTTAAATATCTAAAAATAATTAGCTAAAAAGCACCTGTTTTGTTAAACAAAAAATGGTTGCATTTCCAGTATCTCACTTTACCAAACTGGGGAAAAAATACCCACAATCCTCATTAAAAAAAATACAAAACAATACAAAAATTTTTTTCACATTACAATCATGAAGTTCCTTAATTCTTCCAAAGGCTGGTAAAACCCCACTCATATAGATCTTGTGACTAACCCACATGTTTATGGTTGATGAAGTATCTTCTTTAAGTAAAAAGTGACATGTCCAAACAGAAATACTGTCTATTTTCAGGTGTGTGTGATTTCTGCAGTGACAAGTTTTGCTGAAACTTGTTTTGCTGTGTTAGTAACACAGACTGCCACCACCAAAAAGCTAAAACTAAAAAAAAAGCAAAATTTAACAAGAAAATATTTTAAATATGTCTCTCATATATAATCTTAATAAGCACTTGCAGTTAGATTACTCTCTCATTCATTACTACTATGAGGAATAATAGGAAAAGTATATCAACTTCAAACAAGACAGCTTGCCTCACTGTCACCCTTCTGTCCCAGCTTGCCCTTGTTTGCAAAGCAATCTATGCCAGCTGCTCTCCAACACTTGGAGTGGGTATTAAATTTTACAACCAGCTGTAAGAATTATTTTGGAAACTGTGTATTAAAATGCAGAATCCCTCCTTCCCTAACACATGGTTAACACTCTAGTTTTCACTCTGATTCCAGCTTGAGTGTGAGGCGCCTATAAATGCAAACGTACATTAAAAAGCCAAAACACAAATTGATGCTTGTCTTTTCATGGTGGCACTGTATAGCACAATAAATTCTAGAGTGCAGCCATCATTCATTCACACTGACCTTCAGTTACACAATGATCTACAAGCTTTGCACATTTTGAATATAGGCTTTTAAAGTGGCCATTTAGCTGTAAGTTGCAAAATTTTTTTAGCATTTGGGAGAGTTATATTTTTCTTTCTAAGAGGTTGAGTGATAGGAATATAAATCAAACAATCATTTAGATACAGCTCATGGTACAGAATAGCATTCTGTAATGAAAGAGGGGTTATTCTGTAATTTATATTAAGATCCAGCAAATACATTGTAGGGGATGAGATTACACAGACAAAAATATTGTGACCAGTCTACAGAATATATACATGTATATGCTTATGTGTGCATGTGCACACAGATGACAAAATCTAGCCTACAAGAAGTGCTACTTCAATTTTAAAGGAAATTTCAAATGTCCTTGAGAAAATTATAATGCTAATTTTCTGCTAGAGTCACTTAATAATTTAATAATTCACACCTAAATCTTTCAAGCAGCAATCAGACACCACAGTACTTTAGCAAACAAAGAATCAAATTAAATAGAAGGTCAGGAAAATGTATGGGAAAGCTAAAATGACAAGGGAAACAGTTGTAATGATGGACATGTAAGACTAAAACACAGGTGGTTTATTTTCCTGTCATTCATGCACTGTATGACCTGCATTATCTAACATCATCTACTGACCCTATTGTGTTGGATTCCAAGAAACTGTTCTGGTTTAAGCACCATTGATTAATTTTCTATAAATTTATAACTGGAAAAGTAGTCTCTAAAATAACTTAAAACATTGCTAAATGTAGAAATAAAAAAATCTTCTATTCTTCATACCCATTAGCAGATACTTGTCTTAATAACTTATTTTGCCTTTAAATTTGACAGCTAACATTGGAATGCCTTGAAAAGTATTAGGAAGCCTTAAAATATGATCCTTCATTGCTATGGATTGTTGTTTACCTGGATGGCTGAAAAGTATAATCTTTCTTTTTAATTAAAAGAATCAATCTCATTAAAGTGACAGTTTTATGCAGACCAGAGTGATCCCTGGCCAATGGGAGCTGGGAATCTAAAGCAGGCACTAGATGGATTTCTTGGAGAATCTGGAACACAAGACAGAGCTTTGGCACTCTTCCTTTCTTTTACCAGTGATTAGACCAGAATCAGATGCCACTAAATCTTTCCTCACCTGCGTAGTTCTTCCTCACATGGAGATGTTTTTGGACATACATATACAGACTTGGGTAAATTCAAGCTACATAATCAATTATTATTCATAACATAATACATTTCATTGAAACCAACAGACTACCAAACTATGACATATTTTCAACACACAAACATGCTTGGCTTTGGACAGACCTTAAATATTTGGCATTACTGAAACAATTACTGAATATTTTTGGCAATGTCAATATGTTTCTATCAGTTTTGGAAGGCTTTTTTATTTATCTGAGCGCCTTCTGGTCACTAAGAGATGAAAATCTGGCTGTTGTTTATCTTACAGTTTCAGAATAGCCAAGCCAGAGAAGAAGAAAGAGTATATACTGACTTTAATTTACCTCTTACCTGTAGTTGTTGGTTATTCACGATACGTGTGAATACAAACTTTTCAGTATCTCTCTTCTGCAAACAAGCAAGAAATAATTTTATCAATACTCCCTGGGATATATCAGAATCTATCTCTATCTATACTCTAGATGTATAAGTAAAAGTTTAGCTATATGGATATTTTATTTTTAATCACAGTGAAGTGTTAACAGATTGATTATGTAAATCATAAATCATACTTGATATGTTGAGATATGTAGCAGTACCTAAGCTCTCAGAACTCTGGGAGCAACCCACGTGTCTAACAAGGGGCTGGGATGCTGCTGAACAGCAATAGACTTCCTCTGTAGGGAGTAACACTGCAGTATCATCAGCCCCACACAAAGTAGCATAGTGTTACGAGCCTGCAGCATGTTTTCTGGCAAGTTTAAATGAGGAAGTAAAAGGAAGAAATGTTAGTGGGAAATATTTTCAATTAGCTGAATCTTTAGCCTAAGTAATTTGTGCAATGACAATACATTCTCTCGTCCTCTTTGTTGCACAGAAAGTGACACTAAGTCCTTTGTAGGGCAGCAGTGCCAGTTTAAGTGCCACCGACCCTTCCAATGCACTCATGTCTTCCTGAGCCTCTCAGGCATGCCCCAAGTGGCTCCTTAGCTAGCTATCTGTCCTCCTTAGCTAGCTCTAGAGCCCCAGTTTGTGACCCAAATGCTTGTGCTGAGGAAGCTCTACTGAGAAAAATGTCTGCATAAACCAGATGCTTAACCTGACATTTAGTCTCATGGAAATCTGCTAATCTTTACTACCTTCCTTGATATAGCTCCAGCACACACTTTCTTTTCTTGAATTTAAGCTTCCCTTGGCACTGCACCAGCATTCTGAATATAAGGAAAGACTGCCATAACATTTCAGAACTCAGGAGAGGATGCTGAGCACCTGGAAAGCAAATATGCTTACTAGCCCCAGACACTAAGGTGACTGCTTTCCTGGGTTGCCTGCTCCACTGCTAACAACTTACCCAGGGGAGTGGGTAAGTTGTTAGTGGAGATTGAAATCAGATTTCCCACACACATCAGTTCAGAAAGGCTTTCTTGCTACAGTATTACATTACGAATTAACTATATTCATGAAAACACTTAATGATCTGGGAAATTTTAAATTATTTTGGAGACCTTTATGACAACAAATGTACTAGAACTTATTTGAGATTAAGATTTATTGTTTTATAAGTAATTTGAAATGATGATGTATTTACTCAGAAGTATAATAGCCTAAATACTTACCAGTCACAAAATCTCTTTCTTATCAGTGGCAGAATATCATAAGTTATTATATTTTATTATAAATATAGATATATGCACACACATACAGAATTTATATTTATGTATAATTAAATTACTTGTTCATAAGTTAACATGAAGTTTTTGAAATTACTAATGTTCTTTGATCCTAGTCCAAAGTCTATCATGTTAAAATATTAAGAATTGTTGATTTAGAATGTGCTGTTGGGTTATTAATTTTTTAAACTATAGGCTTAGAAATACATGGGTTTTTTTCAACATCAGGAAATTAAAAATATAATTTTTACTACTAAGAGTAGTTACGCATTTTTATACAAATATATTCTTTTTTAGATGTCTGAGTCAATTCTGAACTATTGCATTTGTGGCATAAATCAAACAAGAAGATATTCCTTAGAGTTCAGCTCATAAAAATTATTATTTTGCAATCAGACAAATAAAGTGCAGCTCTGATTCTAGTGTTTCAACCAAATGAAATCTTTCTGATATAATGCAAGAGAGAAACTTTGGTCATGGCACAGACTTAAAATATAAACCTCAATTGCTTCATCTTCATTTAGAGCACATACAAATGCAGAGTACTCATGGCTCTGGCTGTAGAAGAGTCTATATAGATATTGCACGTGGATTAGCCTCAAAGCTCTTTCTTATTCAGTGACTACGAAAGAGAAGAGAGCATACAGGACTGCTGTTGTGGTGTCTTTTTCTGCACATTAATATCTACAATATTTTTTGATAAGGGTTATAACTTTTCTAGGAAACACAAATTTGTTCCTGTCCTTGTAAATATTTTTGCTACATATGCCACTGAAATATTCAAAACTATTATGGTAATCTAGCAACCATGAAAACATAGTAATCAAATATTCACTTTGCTTATTTCTGTCAGGATATTTATAACAGCATAAGATATATTGGTGTATTATTATTATGAGGATATGTTTTTTCATATGGTTAATCAACTTTTGTAGCAATGTATAACTGACCAGATATTACTTTTCACCTTCTAACAGCTGAATAATAATATTGGTTTGATATTAAAAATTATAAGATTCCTTCTTTTTACACTGTATTCTTATATGGGTGATAAATTATGGTTAAAGAGAGCACAAAGCAGATAGTAGACATACCTGTTTTTCAGGAGATCTAGGCTGATAAAAGTACAGTAAATCATAAATTATTAGTTTAATCAAATTTGTCTGTGTCACTTTAAAAAGAAAGTTATGACCCTTTAAGCAATAAAAATCTCCTGTTTAATAGTGATAAATAATCACAGATGTGAATGGTTGTTTTTGCGTTTAGCACATTCATCTGGAAAAGAACTAGTAATTGCAAAATGCAGTCCACCATCTAAAGTGAGTAAGCCTTTTCTAGTGAGGTAGTGTAGATTTCAGAAGGAATAAGTATAACACGGTAAGATGATATTTTTCAGTTCCATATACATTAGAAAGCCCATAAAATCAATGTATGGGATGCATCCTTATCTTTCTACTCTTCAGAAAACATCTATGTTGGAAAAAATAAATTGTTGTATCCAAAAGACTTAAATTTATATCAGGTAAATGTACTTTTCACTACCTGTGGTCAAAAGTACTTTTCTAGCGTTAATGCCTTCTCCTATTTCTTATGACCTTGAGCAAAGTCATGCTATATGTTTGATCTTAGAATGCTCATATTTATTTCTTCAATGCAAGAGAAGATTTGAAACCAATAAAATAATGTAACATTGAGATCAAGAGAAAATTCATTATTACAGTGTTTAATTCTACAATAAAAATTAAAAATTTTATGATTGTAAGGGACATAACTTCATAAGTGAAGCAGGAAAAGAATTTTCCATTTAATATCTGATGTCTAGAATGCCTAGATTTCTAAATAAAATTTAAAATAAATTGTTGTTTATTTCAAGTGAGCTTTCGCATTTTTATGATGCATGCCTCTTTAATGTTAGTACGTAAAGCTCTGACCTTTTGTAAGCCAGAATCCAAGCTTTTACCACTGAAGTTTAAAGAAAATAAAGATAGGTTTCTCATAAGAAAAAGCTATACAAACAAATTTTCAGATCTGGAGTTTCAACATGTTGGGTTCTTTAGAAAATTACTTCACTGAGAAAACAAGCAAACAAACAAACAAACAACACAGAGAACTATTCTTATGACAACTGGAGTTAATCTTGGAAATACAGCTTTACTCGTTATACAATGTTAAAAATATGGTCCAGCAAGAAAGGATAACAGCTTTTCTTTTCAGATATTCTTATGATCCTGGTAATGTAGAAATCTAGCTGAGGAATCCCAAGAGCCATATTCTTAGTCCAGGAGCCTGAGTAGGATAGGATGAATAAATGCCATTTAATTCAAGCCATTGCCTTTGTGCATATGTAGTGGTTTTTTCTGTAAGAGGTTTTTGGGGATTTTTTTGGTAGTGAGGGAGGGCTATGGAGATAGCCATGTGAGAAGGTACTAGAAGCTCCCCCAGCTCCAGTGTTGGACCCACCTCTGACCAGGGCCAAGCCATTCAGCGCCCCTGCAAATTCATGTATTTAAGAAGGGTGCAGCTCACAGCCTGCTCTTTCTTGCCCTGGCCCCAGCCACCATGGTCCCAGGTCCGGGTGGTGTGCCCTCAGCCTGTGTGGCAGCCATGTGCAGACCTACATTGGAGTTTTGCGACAGACTTTTCTCCTGTGGGAAGGGCACTATGTGGAAGCAAAGGAAGAGTGTGAAGAGTCTTCCCTACTCTTCTGAAGAGGAAGGAACAGCAGAGACCACATGGGATGAACTGACTGCACCTCCCATTCCCATCCTTCTCTTGTGCTGCTGGGTAGGGTGGGAGATAAAGACACCGGGAACAAAGCTGAGCCCAGGAAGAAGGGGGAGATGGGGGAAAGTGTTTGACTATAAGACCTGGTTGTATCTCTCACTGTTTTACTCTGATATTATTGGTAACAAATTAAAATATTTCTGTTATTTTTTCACAATGATGAGTCTGTCTTTTGCTTATGATCATAAGTGGTGAGCAAAAACCCCTCCCAGTCTCTATTTTTTTCTTGGCCTACAAAATGGCATTGTATTGAGTTGCACACTGGGCTTAAACCATGACAGCATAGCACACCACAGTTGCATTACAGTACATATGTACTAGAGTACCTCACTGCTAAAAAAATTTTAAAATTTTGTCCTAGTTATTCACCTGTCTGAAATTCTAAGGCCAATAATGCTGTGAAATATCTCAGTGCTACAGTTCTTTTTTTCCTCCTATCTTGCTAGTATGTCTACCACCAAATGTGGTATCAGTAGTAGCTTTTTTTTAAAAAAAAGAGAGAGAAGAAAACCTTACAAACCTGGGCTTTAATCTCGTCCTGAAAATTCTATGAAAACTGAAGAAAGAAACAAAAGTACTGACAAAAGATTATAAAATATTAACATTCCTGCATACGAAAGTTTATAGCTACTATACCCCAATGTTATTAAGCACTGATCTTTTTGCTAGAGTGCACTGCTAAAATGGCTGTAAATGTTTATTTCAGTGAAGTATTTAAATTTTAATTGAATTATTTAAGTAAGAGTTTGATGCAGAGATCTCATCTAACTACTACTTTCCTTGTATTTTAAATGGGAATCTACTGAACTTATGCCAACATACGTCTAATTCCTTTAAGTAAAATTTATTATTCTTTCAGTATTTCAAGTTTAAGGGAGGACTAGGGATAAAAACCTGGAATAAAAAGTAATGGACTGTTTAAAGAACACATTTTTGACATATTAAATCTGTACAAACAATAGTTTTGTACATGATACAAATTCAGATTCTAAATTTTATATAATTCAGATATAAGAATTCAGATAATAAGAAAAGGTCAAATATAAGATTTTTCTATGGTGCAACACTTAGAATACACAGGATTCTTTATAGTGGTTAAGTCATTGTAGTTTTCTCCTTTTAAAGTCACAGATGCATAATTTTAATGCTGAAGACAGACATCAGGGGAGTAAAAAATAGAAAATCAGCCACAAAAACTTGAGTCATACAGACTGGAAATGCTTTAAGAATGGGATTAAACTGTGTAAACGAAGGCAAAAGTAAGCAGTGCGGCTGCACTAAATGCTCTAGTTAAGTGAAGCAACACCATGCTTGCTAATATAGCATAGCTTCATGTCCTTGAGCCTGGCACATAGCATTTAGTGCATTCTGTTCCTTTGTCTCCAGAATGAGTAGTTATACTCATTATACTAACAACATGCATAACAATCTATTTATGCACAACTGAGACAACTGCCCCAGCCACGTTTTCTTCTTAATCTACAATTGCAATCACTACATTTATGAAAATGCTAACATTTTGCAGAAGCAATCTATCTAGTTATAAATGGATTGTGTGTTCTGAAAGAATACAAGATATTCAGCCTATTGCTTGACCTGCAGTAGCATTACCAGCATAAATGACAAAAGAGACAGAGCCTTTTTCCTTTCCATGTTTCAAACACTAGAGAGAACAGTAGCTACGATTAAATCTAACTTTTTCAATCAAGAAGGGAGTGGACCTTGCATTCAAGCACAATGTTAAATAACACTGTAAGCAACTTTGCAACCATGAGTTTAGAAGAGGAATAATCTTGAGTCCTACACCAGAGCCTTAACATATGCCTGACCCGGTTATGTAACCTGGATCGACCAGGAATGGCCAAATGTATTCCAAGTTTGGCCCTTCCAAGCAAGGTGAATGCTGAATATCTGAAGAATAGAGATGGAAAGAACAAATTTGAAAAGTACAGGATATAACTCACAGGGGAAATATAGAAGTAGAATACTAGAATAGTGCAGATATCTTAGTTTTAAAATAAAGGTAGTGAAATTACATAATTCAGATCTCAGAAACAACTTTGTAGGTGGCCTCAGAGACAGCAGTATGAGGTAAGCATAACTTAACCTAGGTTCTTATGACACTAATAAATTGTGATAACTACAGTTAGGAAAGGAAGAGGGGGAGAGAAAGTGGGGATGGGAAGGGGAGAAGGAATTATAAGACCTTTATTTGGATTTTTTTTCCTATCAGATGCATCTGATCAGAACAACGTCATAAAATTTGAGATTACAAAGGTTCCTCTTTCTAGCCAAAGCAGAGTTCTTGGAAATTAAATGCTTAGTTTTCAAATAATTCTATTCTCCATGCAGTTTCAAAAGTTTTTGTTGGTCTATATGACCAATGGCAGAAGCAATGAGGACAGTAAGGGAACAGCCAGGATCCATCAGTGGTGTTTAGAAAGCCTGCCTGGAAGGGTACAGAGTTGAAGGGCCAATACAGACTGCAACAAATAGAAACTCATAGTAGCCAGATATATATATATATATATATATCACAGAATCACAGAATATTAGGACTTGGAAGGGACCTCGAGAGATCATCTAGTCAAACCCCCCTGCCAGAGCAGGATCAACTAGGCTAGGTCACACAGGAACACATCCCAGAGGGTTTTTAATATCTCCAGAGAAGGAGACTCCACAACCTCTCTGGGCAGCCTATTCCAGTGCTCTGTAACCCTCACAGTGAAAAAGTTTTTCCTCATGCTCACAGGGAACCTCCAATGCTCCAGCTTGCTCCCATTGCCCCTTGTCCTACCATTGGACATCACAGAGAACAGCCTGGCTCCTTCCTCCTGACACTTGCCTTTTACATATTTATAAGCATGAATGAGGTCACCTCTCAGTCTCTTCTCCAAGCTAAAGACACCAAGCTCTCTCAGCCACTTCTCATAAGGGAGATGCTCCACTCCCTTAATCATCTCTGTGGCTCTGTGCTGAACTCTTTTAGGCAATTCCCTGTCCTTCTTGAACTGAGGGGCCCAGAACTGGACACAATATTCCAGATGTGGTCTCACCAGGGCAAAGTAGAGGGGGAGGAGAACCTCTCTCGACCTACTCACCACCCCCCTTCTAATACATCCCAGGATGCCATTGGCCTTCTTGGCCATAAGGGAACATTGCTGGCTCATGGTCATCCTGCTGTCCACCAACACCCTCAGATCCTTTTCCCCTGAGCTGCTCCCCAACAGGTCAGTCCCCAACCTACACTGGAACCTGGGGTTTTTCTTCCCTAGATGCAAGACCCTACATTTGCCCTTGTTGAATTTCATTAAGTTTCTCCCTGCCCAACTCTCCAGCCTGTCCAGGTCTCACTGAATGGCAGTACAGCTTTCTGGAGTGTCAGTCAATTCTCCTGGTTTTGTGTCACAAACTTATTTATTTATTCATATATTTACTTTTATTTATCTATATACATAGATAAAGGTGTGTTTGTGTATGCATATTGGTTTTCAGTAAGAAATTTTTTAATGCTTCTACACTTCTATGCAGTTGGTGGTACCACATGGTGGAATACTCTAAAAGCAACAGTAAAAAGTCTGGTGAAAAAAATAAAAATAAAGTGCATTGCCATGAAAAATCCAGAAGTGGAGAAAAGTAATTGTTCCAGAAAAAGTTTAACAGAAATAGTCAATAAATGCCAGCTATTGTCATGCTGGATTTTTTCCATGTGAAAAAGGAAGCTTATAAAGTTTCATTTCTAAAGCTTCACCCACAGGCTCATGTCTAGTGAGTCATGTTGTATCCCCTTTCCCCTTCAAATCTAATTTAAAGCTCTTTCTACGAGCCCTGCCAGCTCTTATCTCAGGATCCTTTTCCCCTTTGAGACAGGTGTACCCCATCAGTTGCCAGCAGACCTCGTAAAGTGTAAATCGACCCATGATTAAAGAAACCAAAGTCCTGCCTGTGACACCAGTCTTGGAGACAGACATTGATCTGCTGGCTTTTCCTGTTTATCCCCTCATATCTCCCTGTAACTGGTGGGATAGAGGAGAATGCTACTTGTGCTTCCGATCCCTTGACCAGCCTTCCCAAAGCCTTGAAGTCTCTCTTCATTGCCCTCAAACTACTTGATATAATTTCATCACTGTCTACATGAAAGATCATCAACAGGTAATAGTTTGAAGACTGAACCTGGGTAGGGAGTTTTTCCTGTACATCCTTAACTCTAGGCCCTGGGAAGCAGGAGATTTCCCTGATGAGTGGTTCTAGTCTGCATATGGGACCTTCTGCTCCCGTCAGAAGTGAGTCCCCTAAGACAAGAGCCCGTCTGCCTTTCTTTATTGAAGATGTTTTTATGCACAGCTTCAACTGACTGAGCCTCAGCGGTGCCCCTGAGCTAGGCGAGTTGCCTTCTTGCTTTTTATTCAATTCTGCTTGCAGAACATCATACTTGTTTTGCAAAGGCACCTGGAAAGGTGGAGCAGTTACTGGGGGTGGGGCACACCTGCCAAACCTGCTGCACCTTGCAGGAATGTGTCACCATGTTTCCCTATCCTCTAGGTCATCCCATTCCTTATGTTCAGCCAGGTGGAGAGAGGCTAGGGAGCCCTCTGTGTCACGGAGCTTCATCCGTGGGGGCTTTACTGTAGTGCATTGGTGTACTTTAGCCTCTTCAGAGTCTGAAAGCAGACTTCAGAGCCAATAAAAGGACACAGGTGTCTTTGAACTCAGGATTTCAGGATAAGTGAGATAAAAGACTCCTTCAGAAATCCAGCTTGAGAATTCATTAGATCCCACAAAGAGGCAACTACAAAAAAAAGAAACCAACCAGAAAGCCTAACTGAAATTTTTAAAAAAGAACCATCAATAACTGGGACATTTATTATGGGTGCTTGCTGTTGCAAAAGGAACTCATATCTGTCCTGTGTATTTAATCTCAAAATAATAATATTTTATTTTAAAACACATCTAAAAACCTTTAAAATGCTTCTATTAAAGTATTAAAATAGTTTAAAGTACAACTATACAATGATATAATTTCAGTTGCTGTTAATACCTAAAATGATCAAAGTGTATTCCAATACACTTTCAGCTTATATAAAGGTACCACTTTTTTGTGTGGTAGCCTTCTTTGGCACCTAAAGAAGATTTATACTGTAAAATATCTTCAGTTAAAAGCAGCTGCCTGAGGCTCTGTGTAGACAATTATGACACAAGACTAACACTAAATTTTGTTTACACATATATAATCAGTAACTTGGCTTATATGCCTCCACTAAACATAAATATGACAGTAGCCATCAGCTTCGCCTCAAGAAAAGGGATTTTTTCTCCTCTAGAACAGATCCAAGAAATGCTTTTACACAAATTAATTAGTTAGGCATAATTATCAGGAAGATTATTCAGAAAAATCTCAGTCGTTGATAGTAAAACATTAGGTGCACAACAGCAGCACTTAGAGACAGAGGTCTGTTTTTTCTGATCAGTGATCCTTCAATGGGATACTGGTAAGCAGAATCTGATAATTAAAAAATTTGCACTTAAAACAAGCTTAAAACTTTTCAACACCCAAAATCCAGTTGTTCTGGAGGTTTCTGCTCCTTACAGTTATTATGGATACCTGTAACTTCATTATTACTTTTTTTCCCACAGTTGTCTTAAATAATTTTTTTCCTTTAGAATATTTTCTGGTAATAAGATGGATTTATATTTCAATTTAGTGAACTGATCCCTTCTATGCTATGTCACAGCAGTGTTTTCTTAGAACCAATATACTTTATCATATTTTCAGACTGTTTTAATACTACAGATGCCCACAGGAAAACATTACTTTGAAGTATTTCTTATTCTTAGAAACCCCCTTATCAAGAAGAGGAAAAAGTTTCTTCTGCTATTAAAAAAGCCTGTATTATTGTCTATACATGTATAACATACATGCCTGGATGTTTATCAAGATTTCTGAGTCTATATATATATAAATATATCTGGCATATACAGTGTTGTATCCTTGATTATATAACATCTCAGAACCTCACAATGTTTAGAGGCAATGATGTTATCTATCTAATGGGAGTACTATAATATAGATGAAGAGTTGGGAAACAAAGAAAAGAACTGATTTGATCAACAACCTACTTTGGTCAAAGGTAATCAAAATATATTTTACTTCCCAGTGTCACATTTTAGTTACTGAGCCATTATCTTTTGAAAAGTGTTTAATTGTTCTATTCTTTGCACATCTTAATAGGTACAGACAGAATAAAAAAACCCACCTATGACTCTTCCTTTCTGCTTACCACTTTTCTTTTCTAAAAAATAAAGCACAATATTTTAGTGCAAGAAGTCAGACTTCTATGATTCTTAAAACTGCTGACAAAAGAACAAACCTGCACTGTTAGTAGAAACTATCACTTAAAATGACCAGAGATTGCAACAGAGTATAAACATTTGTCCCTACACTGTCAAAATGAATAGGGGAAACAACTGAAGCCATTGACCTCTGACTGAATTAACAAGATGCAAGTCAAGCTATCCTGATTCTGAAATTTTGTGATGGCTCAAAGCAACACATAAATCAGCTCTGCACCACTGATGCACTTTCAGTACTTGGTGTATCAGAGAGGAACTGGCATGCTTTCAGATGCTTACTTATCCCTGCACAGCCTCTTTGCTTTTCATGTTTTCAAAGGCTGTGCCTGCTCATCTGTGTACAGTTGCTATTGCTCAAGTTGTTCCAGCTTTAAGCTTTAATTTTTGCACTTCTGCTCACAGTCCAGTCTCAGTGTAAGGCAGTTCCCTCAGAATGGGTGCAGATCACTCATAAATGCATAAGTGGAGTTGGTGGATTTGGTGAAAATTAAAAAATCTTCTACTGCTCAAAGGAAAAAACACAATCTTATGGCTTCGAAAATTCATCAGCTATAAAAACATTAGAATAAAATTAACTTTGAAACCTCAACAGAAATAAATGGGGGCCATGTTCACAAATTATCTCAGCAAGTCCAAACATACTAACTGTGACTTCATCTTATCTTGGCAAGTAAGAAATTATTTTAAGAAAATATATTCAGGTTTTTTGGGTTTTGTTTATTTTTTTAAGAAACAATTCATCATTCAGGCACTGATTCTGAAATAATAATACAGTTTCAGGCAAAACCCTAACAAGATTATGTAAAATTAACACTGCTCACAACAACTCTGTCTTAAATTAAAGGACCAGTAGCTCAGTAGCTGCTGTGCTGCAAGCAAAGGCTTGTTCCGTTACAAAAGGTCTTTCAGGGAGTCCTCAGTTTCTATTTTTCTAAAACAGTATGTGCACACAATCTGTTCACTGTTGGTGGAAACATCTCTTCCTCCGCAGCTTCTGACACATGAAGATGTACTTCTGTATCTCATCCAAGCCATGCATTTATGTATAATTTTGGAATTTCATCCTTTTTTTTCTTCTTTTTTTTGAAACACTTTCCCATTTGTCTTGCTACTCTCTTTTGATTGTGTTATTTACAGTTTAAAATATTAACTTTAATTCTCTAAAATACTGCAAAAGAGTTTTTCTGTTAATGAAGTTTCCTACAAATTACCAAAATCAGTAGATAATTCTCTTGAATCAAATGAGTTCTCAATTAAGCTTTCAGTTATGTAAAAGCTATAATACATTTAGGATCCTTTTAAAGCATTCCTCTTGCATATAAGTGACATAGTGTGGTGTGCATGTAAACGGAGAGCACTCAGGTATCAGCTATTGTGACTTGGATAAAATCCCTGTCCCAGCTATTTCAATTTTAGTATCTTTGAGAGTGCAGATTGCAAGCCCTGGGAAAGAAAAAAAAAATCACAAAATATTTTCAGAGTTTTCATAAACTGAGTTAGTAGGAGACATGGAATTATCAAAGATAACTCAATGGATTCTGTTAATGAATCCTACTGACATCAAACCTGACCCTAAGTAAGAAAGCTCTTGGTTAACAACTTTCAGGAAACACATTTACAGGTAACAAGTGTCAAAAAAACCGTAAAGCTACGTTAGCTCCTGTTTCCATCTTTTACACAATCACACTCTTTTTGTAATTAACAACATGCAGGGCAAAAATAGCCTGGCTCATAACAAGAAGCTGCTAATCTGCAAGAAAAGCCACCACCTCCTCTCCAGGACTAAGACTGTTGCTGGAATGATAAACGACGTGTGTCCTATTAACACTGGAGATATAGCAAAGTCTTCACTTATCAGAGCAATACAAGCCTTTCAGCAGCAATAAATCTAATTTCCTTATATTGTGTATTAGCCTCAATAAGCACCTAAGCAGCACACAGCCATATCCATAAATAGATTTGATCTAATGAAATTAGCTTTTGAAATAATACATACAAAAGGTTGAGACAAAACAGATCAAAACTTGGTAGACATGAAAATAAAACAAAAAACCAAACAAGCAACTTATAGAAATTAAAAATATTTTATTGGAAGAAATGTAAGCTTCCAGAGTTAAAATTTAAGAGCAGTAAATCAGCAAATGAGCTAAGCAGAATCAGTGTAACATGACACCCCTAATTCCAAATCAGTGTACAGTGTATTTTGTCTAGGTATTTGGAAAACAGTCAAATTGGAATTTAAAGAGTGCCAATGATCAGGAAAGGTACTTAACACATTCCTAAGAAAGTGAACAAGAACAGCATAGTAAAACCTAAAAATATCAAGTGTTATAGTTAAAATAGCATCATTGACCAGAATTCTATAAAAGCATGTGTTCTTTTTTTTGAAGAAGGCTAAGACAAGATGTGTGAAAGGAAACAAGCTAATATAATTCATTGAGATCTTCAAATTACTTTTGACATGGTCCTTGGAATAAAGGTTTTAAAGGAAGTTTTAATAACCACACAATAACAAGCAAGATTTAAGATTTTCCTAACAAATCACTTAGGAAAAAAAAGAATTATAAATGGCAGCATGAAAAAAAAATAATAGCATTTTGTACCACAGATGAAGACTGAACTAGTATGGTTTTTAAGTTTTTAAGACATGGATATACAAAAGACTAAATTTACAGATGCTCATTATTAGTTGATTAGGTGGGAAAAATAACACCCAGAATTGTTCACCGCTCCATAAAGAAAAGTCAACAACATGGTTGACAGGTTGATAAATTCAATTTTATTTAACTTAGAAAAGAAAAACCTAACATATACAAAACAAAAATGTTTTTGCAACGGCTGTAGATGAAGTATCACAAATTGAGAAGAAGGCAATTAAAAGCTATATGGATCTAGTGCAATATTTCAAAGTGGTTTACTAAGGGTGCTCCAGTATCCTGGGTACTGGAAATTCCAGCTTCCTACATTATGACCTTTGTATCTTTTGAGGAAAACTCTTCAGAAACAGCAGAATAAAAAGAAACAGTCTTTAAAATCTACCACATTAAGAAAGCTGGGAGTTCAAATTTAAAACTCTGCTTAACCTGTGTGAATTGTGTTTGTTTGTCAGGGTTGTGTACTCAGATTTATTCTATATTAAAGATGCTGTACACTCTGATGTACTGAACCTTGAAACACCTGATGTGTCAAACTGTGTTGCAAGAAAAATGGCACTGATAAAAATAAGAAACAGGATACTCTATTATTTATCTGAACACACATGGGTTTGTGTCTTTATTTCTTCACGTTATCTTTAATATACCCTAAAAACACTGAAAGATATATAATGAAAATTATGTGAAAACAGGATGATGTTACAGAACAAGAGCTGGAAACTAGTTCTTGCAATATTATTCTTCAGTCTCCTCTTTCCAGGTCTGCTCTCCTCCTAATGTCCTTTGAATACCAAGGATTTAAGGAGAAAATAAGAAACTCAACTAATAGATTTCTTGGCACAGCACATTTGTTTTTTCAGGGTAGCATAATTTCACATTTACATTTCATTAATAAGATTTGCCCTCAGGGTTCAATTCTAATTAATTAAATGTGGGAAAAAAGCCAGGTGACTTTCTACTGACTTCAACTGCAGCTTGAATTTAATCCTTTAAAAGCAAGTATAAACACCAAGTCTAAAACATAATTGCTCTACCAGGAAAAACTAGACTCAACACGGTGACTACCAGCCCAAATAACCCTGGGAGAACAGGGTGAAATTTGAGTCTCAGTGAAACTGTGTGAATGTTTAAGCAGTCTTAACTTTTCTTTTTCAAATTATTTTTTAATCTTCCCCTTTAGAAGCATAAAAAAAATCCAAGACAACAAGCTTTGAAGATTTGGTTTTCTGTGAAGACTTTTCATCCATTGCAAAAGAATTCATAGGATATGATAATTCATACTTAAATGGGTGTAGATCTTTCCATTCTTCAATTATAAAATAGTAATATAAAATGATTCCATTACTCAATTCCTAGCATATATTCTTCTTTCTCATAAGAAAGGGCAAAGCTACAATTGTTTATTCTCATGAGACTGTGCTATGGCAGCATCCTTACCAGGTGCTTATAGGTTATCATAGGAGCTATTGACAGCAATTATTGATATGTGAAACAATGATTACAAAATAGAGCTTGCCAGAAATCTCATTCCAAAGAAGGCTTTGATGTTTGGAACACTTCTTTTCATCAAATAGGGTGCAAAGCAGCTCCAGATATGTCTTTAAAAAATAAATAAAAAGAATCCCCTTGTATTCCAGATACAGGCTAGATAATATATAGTAATGGGGATCCTATGGGAATGTTGGAGAATGTCAAATTCTGGAGAATTATTCAGTGAAGGTAGACATTAGCATAAACATAATAAAACATTGATATATCAGTGAGATTTGACATCCTTTTTCATCACTTTTCTGACACAGTTATCTGAAGCACTGCCAAGTAATTTTGTTCCATAAACTGTTGAACTTACCATCAACTTTGACCTCTGCTAGCAAGATGTGTTCAGGATAACAACACCCATAGCATTTTTATTCAGTACAACTTCACACAGGGGCCAGCCTTTTGTCACCAGCATATATTAGAGAAGTTCAGCTTCAAGTTCAGAAACTTACTTTTCAGTTATCAGAGAAAATAAATATGTTTTCCACAGTATTTTTATATGGCTTGTCTTTCATGCTTAAATGTTCCATATACTCCTATTTCATCTGGTGGGATCCAGTCCTCTTCATGTTGTTTCTCATGAATCAAAGCATACTTAATTCTCCAAAGAAGCATGCGATTTCTCATGTGCTTGGGGGAAGGAGGAGTTGTACTGTACTACAAATATACTCATATGCTTCCAGGATATTTTTGTTAAAGCATTCCAACTTTGAAATGTCACTAAGCTGCTCACATATAAAGACAGGGAGGTGTGCTATGACTCAAAATAGGGGATCTCATAAATACAGCTAACTAGTTTATTTGCATTTGCATGCAGCAGAGAAAGAGAGAATTCTGTGACCTAAAAGCCCTATCCAATCTCACACTCCTTCTTTCTGTTGTTCAAAGTGAATAATGTAGCAAACATTTTAATCTCTATACGTCTCTAAACACTTACCTGAAGGAACGTTCCCTTTTGCAGGCATGTCCCTTTGGCACTTCTGCATAATGCAGAATCTGAGAAAGACTTCTGTTTACATTGAATTTACTTTTACTGTTGCTCAATGTCACAGTTGCAGAAAATGTATTTTAATTCACATTTTTAAATATGCAAATCTGACAGAAACAGGCTGGGTACCTAATGCTGCTTAAATGTATAACATAGATCAGCAAATAACACCTTATATCTCCTTTAAACTAGGTATTGCTTGTTATTGATAGAGCAAATGGGAGAAAATAATCCCCAAAACATGAGTTTGTATATAAACAGCAAAATGGAAAAATGTTGGGTGGAAAGAACCTTCTGGCTTTTATAAAGTACATTAATTTATAAATTTACTGTGAAAATTATTTTTCCCACATTCTCTTGATTATAAAACCCAAACATTTATATAAAAAGTAAATATAACCCCAATTATAACCTCTACTACTTGAAATGCAATTGGAGCATACATTTAAGTTGTCTATGTTCAACAAGGACTTAAAGAACTAAGAAAACCTACCAGGATATGCTGAAGAACACATGCAATGTTACAACTATTTCAATTGTCATATATAGTCACAAATACAAACAGACTACCTGTAAATACACATCTATTGGGACACTAGTAAATTTAATAATTGCTCAAGACCACCTATATTTGCAGGATTATTCTTTTTATACAAACAATTCCAAATCACGTAGGCACTTTTCATGCAAAGTTCGTAACTTCTGCTTTCTCGAAATACTTTCCCTAAAATATTGTTTGTGTCACATCATAAAATAAGAACATATTAGAGATGAAACTTGGAGCACCAGACCACATTTCAACTTGCTTCTATCAGCCTGGCCACTAAGGCCACAACATCCAAAGATGACCCTAAACCAGGAGAGGTCAAAGTAGCAAAGGTCAATTCACAAACTGCTGTACCCAAGTAGTTGCACCCTTCTGCTAGGTCTGGTTACCTAATATCTAGGGACTTCACAAGCAGCAATAAATATGCAACTGGGCAATAACATGCCTAACAGCATTCTGCCACATTTGACTTTTGGAAGGTGAATATATGCTTTACTCCAAGTAAATTTACAATGTAAACTTTAACATGTTTGATTTTTTCCTAAATATTCCACACTTATTATTTCTACTTAGTGATTTCTCAGGATGTTTTACTGAAAAAAAAATTCAATTGACTTTTTTGTTCTGCATTTCAGAATGCTGATTACATATAAACCAGAAAGTATCAGTGAAGGCTTATTTTGTCATAATCCTGAACGGAATGAGAAAAATAAATATGATAAAAATCTTTTGAGCCTATGGATAAGAACTCCACTCCTCAGAGACAGCAGTTATTTCAACCAGAAAGGATAGTTTCTCAAGAGTAGGGCCTATACAAAAGAATTAATTCCCTTATGGGAGATGAGACAGTACAAGCTATATTCCAAGTGCAAATCTCATTCCCTTGAATTGCCACCTCCTACACAATACAGACCACAGATACATGAATCGCAGTCTGCCAAAGGAAACCAGGAAATAGAAAGCTCTATCAAAACAAGACACTTTCCCTCTGTGATAAAGTAAAAATAAAAAGCGAGCTTCCCTCAGAATCAGAGGAATCACATTGCCTGCAATAAATAGACTACCTAGTGCTCCCAGTTAGTGAGCTGTAGAGACTATATCCCAAAATACATTCATATAATCTGTGTATATTGTGGCATATCTGAATTACAGAAATTTTGTCAAGGTCCTTTGTTAGTAGTTACTACATAGGCTAAAATAGCTGACTCAAAATCCAATGTGAGCAATGGTGTTAATTTTTCAAATAATTCAATATACTGAGGATACAGTTTTACCACAAAAAGAATAAAGATCAAAGAGACCCATCTGGACAAAACTGGTGTAAAATCATACCACATTCAAGGACTGAAGCACTTCACAGAATGGGTAACCTTTAGACTAATTTTTCCCAATTTTAGATCAGGATTGTAAGGGAAAGCTGTGTTTGTAACATGTCTATTTTAAAGTAACTAGAATACTTGTAAGAGTGAGGATTAATCTTTCAATTTTTTTGCTATTTATCAAGTTAAAAAGTGTCACAGTTGATGACTTTTTAACAGATTAAATAATGCCATTATTATGCACAATTTCAGTTGAAAATTATTTCTCTAGGTGGGGATGTTGTAGATTTTGTTTTGAAAAGTTAACATAGCAAAACTGGAAGCGAGTTTTGCACATTAAAACTTTAATTGTTTCTATAACTAAAATAGTCCCAATCCTCTTCCTCTTAGCTAAAGGTTTACCTAAAAGATCAATCGAAGCAGCAGCTAGAAAATGCAAGAAAAACAGTATGCCTCATGCTTATGCCTTAAGTTCTTTTTTTATTTCAGTCACTCGGGAACAGAGCATCACAGCAAGTCTTCTAAAAGTAACCAAAAGAAATTTTGTAGGATGACTTAATTTGGACTAGTCCATGTGGGGAGCTGATAGATAACCACAGTATGCTTCTCCTAAGCAAGTGGCAAAAGTCATTAGTGATGCTTTTCCTCATGCTGCCCTTTAGCATCAAGTCCACTGGCTTGTGTCTACAGCTACCCTATAAACAAATTATTCATCTGTCACTTCTGAGTTCACACTGTATTCTAGCCTTAAAAGTTCATTGTTTTCAAATACTTCCTAGGGAATACTAAATTCAGCAAGTACAAAAAAAAAAAGTTTTTGTGTATATAAACAGAAGGACATTTTTAAAAGAACTATGGCAGTTAGGCACTCACCTGTTTGGAATTAGACTAAGATTTCTTAGCAGGTTTGGATGAAATATAGTTCGCATCTCTTGATTAAGGAGTTCCAAAGTATAAATAGAAGTGCATAAGTCACAGTTGTACAAAGGCACATGACAGCTTTTAATCACAGAATGGAAGGAGTTGAAAGGGACATTGAAAGATCATCTAGTCCAAGCCTCCTGCTAAAGCAGGATCACTTAGACTAGGTCACACAGGAACACATCCAGGTGGGTTTTGAACGTCTCCAGAGAAGGAAACTCCACAACCTCTCTGGGCAGTCTGTTCCAGTGCTCTGCCACCCTTAAAGTAATAAAGTTTTTCCTTATGTTCAGGTTGAACCTCCTATGCTCCAGCTTGTGACTATTGCCCCTTGCCCTGTCACTGAGCACAACTGAGAAGTGTCTGGTCACATCCTCCTGATGCTCATCCTTTACATATTTATAAGCATTTATGAGATCCACCCTTAGTCTCCTCCAGGCTAAACAGACCCATCTCTCTCAGCCTTTCCTCATACGGGAAATGCTCCAGCCCCCTAATCATCTCAGTGGCTCTATACTGGACTCTCTCCAGTAGTTCCTTGTCCTTTTTGAACTGGGGAGCCCAGAACTGGACACAATATTCCAGATGTGGTCTCACCAGGACAGAGTAGAGGAAGAGGATAACATCTCTTGACCTACTGCCCACACTTTTCTTTATGCATCCCAGGATGCCATTGGCCTTCTTGGCCACAAGGGCTCATTGCTGGCTCATGGTCATCCTGCTGTCCACCAGGACTCTCAGATTCTTTTCCCCTGAGCTGCTCTCCAGCAGGTCAGCCCCTATGCTGTACTGCTAACATGGGGTTGTTCTATCCCAGAGCCAGCACTCTACATTTTCCTTTGTTGAATTTCATTAAGTCTTTCCCTGCTCAACTCTCTAGGCTGTCCAGGTCTTGCTTGTCCAGGCAGCACAGCCTTCTGGTGTGTCAGCCACTTCTCCTAGCATTGTATCACCAGCAAACTTGCTGAGGTTACACTCTGTCCCATCATCCAGGTCATTGATGAACATATTGAACAGGCCTGGACCCAGTACCTACCCTAACACCACTAGACAGGCCTCCAACTGGACTCTGCCCCACTGACTACAGTTCTCTTGAATCACAGAAACATTGTGGTTGGAAAAGACCTTCAGGATCATCAAGTCCAACTGTTAATTAACTTTACCATGCCCACTTTTAAACCATGTCCCTGAGCACCATATCTAGATGGCTTTTAAACACATCCAAGGATAGTGATTCAACCACTTCCCTGGGGAGCCTGTTCCAGTCTTTGATAACCCTTTCAGTGTAAAAGTTTTTCCTAATGTCTAACCTAAACCTCCACTTACGTAACTTGGTCACACTTCCTCTTGTCCTATCAGTTGTAACTTTTGAGAGGAGACCCACACCCACCTCTCTGCAACCTCCTTTCAGACAGTTGAAGAGAACAATAAGGTCTCTCAGCCTCCTTTTCTTCAGACTAAACAACCCCAAGTTCCTCAGCTGCTCCTCATAAGACTTATTCTCAAGACCATTTACCAGCTTTGTAGCCCTTCTTTGGACCATCTCCTGCACCTCAATGTCTTTCTTATACTGCAGTGCCCAAAACTGAACACAGTACTCAAGAAGTGGCCTCACCAGTCCAAGTACAGGAGGACAATCACTTCTCTAGTCCTGCTGGCTATACTATTCCTGATGCAGGCTGGGTTGCTGTTGGCCTTCTTGGCCACCTGGGTACACTGCTGGCTTATATTCAGTCAGCCATCGATCAACACCCCCAGGTCCTATTCTGCCTGGCTGTTTTCCAGACACTCTTCCCCAAGCCTGTAGTGTTGGATGGGGTTGCTGTGATCCAAGTGTAGGACCCAGCACTTGGTCTTATTGATGCTCATACAATTGGCCTCAGCCCATCAATCCAGCCTATCCATTTCCCTCTGAAAAGCCTTCCTACTCTCAAGTATATCAACAACACTACCTAAGTTTGTGTTGTCTGCTAACTTACTGAGGGTGCACTCAATCCCCTTATCCAGATCATTGATAAAGATATTAAACAGGAGTGGAACCAACACTGAGCCCTGAGGAACACCACTTGTGACTGGCCACCAACTGGATTTAACTCCATTTACCACCACTATCTGGGCCCTTTCATCCAGTCAGTGTTTGATCCAGTAGCGTGTACTCCCATCCAAGCCTTGGGCAACCAGTTTGGTCATGAGAATACTGTGGGGAACAGTATTGAAAGCTTTACTGAAATCTAGGTAAACAACATACACAGCCTCCCTCATCCACCAGGTAGGTCGCCTTATCATAGAAGGAGATCAGGTTCGTTAAGCAGGACCTGCCCTTCATGAGCCCATGTTGACGGGCCTGATCATCTGGTTGTCCTATAAATAGTGTGTAATGGAACTGAAGAAGATTTGTTCCATGACCTACCCTGGCACCGAGGTCAGACTGACAGGTCTGTAGTTCCTCAGATCTTCCTTCTGGCCCCTCTTGTAAATGGGTGACACATTTGCTAATTTCTAGTCCACTGGGACCTTCCTGGTTAGCCAGGACTGCTGATAAATTATGAAGAGTGGCTTGGTGAGCACATCTGCCAACTTCTTCTGGCCCCATAGACTTGTATATGTCTAGATGGTGCAGCAGGTCACTAAACATTTCCTCTTGGATTGTGATGGTCTCATTCTGTTCCCCATACCTGTCTTCATGCTCAAGGGGCTGAGTACCAGGCAAACATCTAGTCCTGCTAGTAAAGACTGAGGAAAAGAAGGCATTTAGTATCTCAGCCTTTTCTTCAACCTTAGTCACTGTGTTTCCTCTGTATCCAATAAAGGAGGAAGATTCTCCCTAGTCTTCCTTTTGTTGTTTGTGTATTTATAGAAGCATTTTTTATTGTCTTTTACAGCAATAGCTAGATTGAGTTTTATTTGGGCTTTGGCCCTTCTAATTTTACCATTGCATAGCTTCACTGCATCTTTGTAGTCCTTCTGAGTGGCCTGCTCCCTTTTCCAAAGGCCATAAACTCTCCTTTTGTCCCTGAGTTCCAGCCAAGCTTTCCATTCAGCCAGGCCAGTCTTCTACCTCACCAGCCTGTCTTTTGGGGTGTGTGTATGGCCTGTTCCTGCACCTTTAAGATTTCCTTCTTGAAGAGTGCCCAGCCTTCCTGGACTCCTTTGCCCTTCCAGACAGGCTACCAAGGGAGTCTGCCAGTCAGTCTCCTGAACAGGCCAAAGTCCAGGGTAGCAGTTCTGCTAACCCCACTCCTGACTTCTCCAAGAATCAGAAACTCTATTATTTCATGGTCACTATGCCCAAGACGGCCTCCAACTTTTAGATCTCCTAGAAGTCTTTCTCTGTTTATAAACAGCAAGTCCAGGAGGGCACCCTCTCTAGTTGGCTCCTCCACACATTTTGTCAGGAAATTATTTTCCACACACTCCAAGAACATCCAGGACTGTTTCATCTCTGCTGTATTGTATTGCCAGCACACATATGGGAAGTTGAAGTCTCCCACGAGAACAGGAGGTAGTGATTGTCAAACCTGCCCCAACTGTTAATAGAGTATTCATCAACCTTATCTTCCTGGTTGGGCAGTCTGTAACAAACTCCCACCTTGTTGGCCTTCCCTTTCATTCTTACCCATAGACACTCAACCTTATCATCCCCATCATTAAGTATTAGATATTCATATCTCTCCCTGACATAGAGGGCCACACCACCACACCACCTTGCCTGTCCCTTCTGAAACTTTGGTAGCCAACAATTGCAGCACTCCAGTCATGTAAGTTGTCTTACTATGTTTCTATTATGGCAACTATATAATCGTTTTCTTGCTGCATAATGGCTTCCAGTTCCTCCTGCTTGTTGCTCGTGCTGCATGCATTGGTATAGATGCACTTCAGCTGGGCTAATGATCCTGCTGCCCTTTTGGACAAAGGAGCCCTAATTACCACCAGATCATTCTTAGATGCTTCCATAGTTAACAGCCTATCAACTCTTGTGCCTTTGCTGCTGCACAGATCACCATCCCCCACCTCCACTGAGATAGCTGACTGTAAGACCTTACACACTGCTCCCAGGCTCCTTGCTAGCAAGCCTAGTTTTATCCCAATACCTCTTTGAGTATAGATTAAAGACCTTTCAATGAGCCCCACTAGCTCTTGCCCCAGGATCCTTTCCCCCCTTGGAGATAGGCATTCTGCATCAGTTGCCATCAGGCTCGGTGTCTTGTAAAGCAGCCCGTGGTCAAAGAATCCAAAGTACTGCCAATGACACCAGTCTCAAAGCCACACATTGATTTGCTGGCTCTTCCTGTTTATCCCTTCATCAGTCCTTGCAACTGGTGAGATAGAAGCAAACATGCTCCCAATCCCCTGACCAGCTGTCCCAGAGGCCTAAAGTCTTTCTTCATTTCCCTCAGACTTCTTGTTGTAATTTCATCACTGCCTACCAGATAATGCAAAATCATTAACTAGTAATAGTCTCCCTACCAAACAAGGGTAGGGAGCTTTCTCTGTACAATCTTAACCCTGACCCCAGGGAGGCAGCAGACTTCCCTAAGGAGTGGGTCTGGTATTCATATGGGAGCTTTCACTCCCTTCAGAATCAAGTCCCCTACAATAAGGACCTGTCTTTCTTTCTTTACCAAAGATGTTTTGTTGCAAATCCTAGTCCATCTAAGCCTTGGTGACATCTCTAAGCTAGGCGAGCTGTCTTCTTTGTCCTTGTTTGGTTCCCCTTGCAGAACATCATACCTATTTCAAAGGGGCACCTGGGAGGGTGGGGAGGTTACTGGGGAGAGACACCTGCGGTGCATACCGCATTCGGCAAAAACTTGCCACCATTGACACCTGTCCTCTAAATCACCATGATCAGCCATGCAGGCAGAGGATGGGGAGTTCTCTGTATCTGGAGTTTTGGCTCCAAATCCACCTTGCTATCTTACCATCCAATCCACACTTCTTAAATTTAGCTGTGAGGATGCCACGGGAAATGGCATGGAAAGCCTTGCTGAAGTCAAGGTAGACCACATCAACTGCTACAGTCCATCCAGTTATGTCATTGTAAAAGGCTATCAGATTGGTCAAACATGACTTCCCCTTGGTGAATCCATGCTGACTACTCCTGATAACCCTCTTTTCTTTGACATGCTTTGAGATGGCACCAAGAACAAGCTGTTCCATTATGTTTCCAGGGATGGAGGCAAGGCTGACTGGTCTGTAGTTACCCAGGTTCTTCTTCTTGCTCTTTTTTAATACTGGAGTGACATTGGCTTTCCTCCAGTCCTCAGGCACCTCACCTGTTCTCCAGGACTTTTCAAAGATGATGTACTGTGCCCTAGCAATGACTTCCGCCAGCTCCCTCAGCACTTGTGGGTGCATCTCATCAGAGGCCACAGATTTGTAGATGTCCAGTTTACTTCATTGTTCTCTAAACTAATCCTCTTCAAGCGAAGCAGTGTCTTCCTTTTTCCTGACTTCCTTTGTGGTCTTGAAGATCTGGGACTCCTGAGGGCTGGCCTTAGCAGTAAAAATGGAGGCAAAGAGGGTATTAAGTGACTCTGCCTTCTCTGTATCCTCTGTCACAAGGGTACCCTCTTTGTTCAGTAGCAGGCCCACATTTTTCCCATCCTTCTTTTTACCTCCAATGTGCTTGAAGAAGTCTTTCTTGTTGTCCTTGACCTCCATTACCAGGTTTAATTCTAAGAAGGCCTTAGCTTTCCTTGTTGCATCCCTACATCCTCTGACAACATTTTTGTATTCCTCCCAAGTGGTCAGCCCCTTCTACACTCTATCAACTCCCTTCTTCCACTTGAGTTTATCCAGTAACTTCCTGCTAAGTCATGGAGGTCACCTGGATGCTCCAATCTTGAGCTTGGAGGAAATGGTGTTTGAACATTAACCAATTCTCTTGGGCCACCTTACATTATAGTGACCTAACCCATGGGATTTCTCCAAGCAATTCCTTGAAGAGGCCAAAGTGAGCTTTTCTGAAGTCCAGGGTTGTGATCCTGCTTGTTGCTCCGCACCTACTGTACATGATCCTGAACTCCACCATCTCATGGTTGCTACAGCTAAGGCTGCCCCCAGCCTTCACATCCTCAACCAGTCCTTCCTTGTTTATCAGTACAAGGTTCTCTCCTTGTTGGCTCCACCACCACCTGTGTCAAGAAATTCTCAATTTCAATTTCAGGAACCTCCTGAACTGTGTGTGCCCGGCTGTGTAACTTGTGTATAGAAATATGTATCTAGAACATAGATACAGAAATACACATAAAAATAGAAATACTCTGTCTAGAAATCATATATATATATATATGAAAGCCCATATTCTATATGTAAAGAAACCATAGACTGATATCACATAGATGATGAGAAAGGAAATAATACAGAACTGAAATCTGATAAGTAGACATCATCAGATTATGGGGAGAAGAAGAAACAGTAATTTAAAAAAGATCCCACTGCTCCAGTATCTCAGATCAAAGTTAATCTGGAAAGCTGAAGAGGTTTCCAGATGAAGGAACAAAGTAGCTTTGACTTCTTTAATTTTTATTATTTTCTATTATTTTTCATCATTCCATGTTTTTATTATTTTATTTTATTTATTGTATGTTTTTAATAGAGATTACTGGTATTCTGTAGATACTGTTGTTTTACCCTGATTTTGAACTTCTTTTGTTATATCTTAGCTAGAAAATCAAGGGAATATAAAGAAAATGTAATGACACATTCAAACTTATGGAAAGCTGTGGTTTTTTTCAGTATTCTGTAAACAATTTCAGACTACTCTTTCCACTGTTCATGAGTCCACTGGTTGAGAGAGTCAAATAGTCTTTTAGCCCTTTCCCAAGCTACTCTTTCCATGGTATCTGCTGCAGAAATGCCATTGGTAATAGACTGTAAGCTTCTGAAAAAGGTAGAAGCAAAGCAAGACATTGAATATCACTCTTGGCGAAGTGGAGGCAGGAGGGCAATGGGTGACCATTTGTAGTGGAAGAGTAGGAGAAAACTAAGTGAGACTACCATGCAGAGATATATTCTAGGAGACTGGAAAGTGAAGATAATGAAAGCAGGAGGGTGATGTACCCATTTGAAAGAGGAGAAGAAAACTTAAAACTGCTATTAAAAAGGGTAAGAGAAGAAATGCACATATCTGTCTTTGATGGCATATGACCTCCTCATGACTTATTCATGCCAATGGTATCTTAAAAAAAAACAACAACAACAAAAAACAACCCAAAACCAAAACCAACAATGAAGCTTGTGATCATCTCAGTTAAAGCTTACTAGGGTTCAATTTTCCTCATTTTACTCACCCTGTCAACATTTTCTCCTGGTCACAAAATATACTTGAAGGCTGTAAAATTGTACAACTTCAAACTTTTGGGAAATCAGGGTACAACTGGGTTGTACTTCAGTCCATTTACAGCACACACAAGTCCTGTTCAGAACATCTAGGGACAAAAGCATAGATTTGTTCACACTAAAATATAAAACTATCAAGCTCTAAGGAGGCAGAAACTCATATTTTTTGGCAACACTACTAAAAGCCAGTTTTAAATATAGGTGTATTGTAAGTCTTGCCCAGACAGTCTGTACCTCTGAAGCCAAGGCTTCTTAAGGCTATGACTTCAATGGTATCATAGTGGTCCTGAATTTAACTCTTATTGTGAAGCATAATTGTAAGTCCAAGCCTCAGTAATTACTTCCTTAAACTGAGAAGACATAGGAAAACCTATTACTTTTCCTTGTGTTTCCTTGTAAAAATAATAATTTTTACACTTTATCCCTCAAGAATCATTCATTTCCTTTAAGTTCCAAGAGCATTAAAGACTAGATATTTTTCTTCTAAGACAGCATAAATTGTGTGTTGAGGTTTTTTTAATGCAGAATTACTACAGTCATGATTGTAGTAAATATGTCTTTGACAGGTTGCTCTCAGTCTCATTTAGTGGTAACTACAGTAACAGAGTTCTGCAATTATCAATTGTGAGTGCACATTCTATCTAAATAAATAAAGATATCATCTGAGTTATGTCTTTAATTACAGCTGCATAATTAAGAGCTAATCATAACAATTTTAAAAGGATCTCTGCATTATTGAATTTTTAATCTTGTAATAGTATTGATATTTGGGTATGTGTTTAACTGCAGTCTGAAAATAAGTTGCTAGCTGTTAATTTTGTTGCCTCAGTTTGAATAAGCACTGCAAAAGTTTTGCTTACTGGGAGGAAGATGAGCCTCTGAAAATTATGATGATTTGGTTGAGTCAATTCAGTTGCAAGGCATAAAACTAACATT
>NW_010165882.1:0-1280 GCF_000695765.1 Mesitornis unicolor | reverse complement strand
TCCTGCTTAACAGAGGGAAATGTAGCTCCTGATTGCAGTAGGAGCAAAATTAGTTTCCTGTTCTTGCTTTCCTATCAGACATGTTAGAAATACAAAGTGAAGTTCACTACTAAAAACACAAGGTGTTTTATCTGCAAGAATAGTTACATTGTATACAAATACAAAGACTTTATCCATCATTGAGCTGCAAATAGCATGGGTTTCATTTTGCTAAAACCATAGCCACAGAGACAAACTTAAAACTTAATTCTATGAGTCAGTTACTTTTGATTCTCCTTTTGTTGCTCCATAACTTATTTTTTAATAAGCCACCAGCAACCTGTTTTAAACGGAGTAGGAAAGTAGATCACAATTTTTTGCATTGTGCCCCAATTGGCGTATTTTTAGGTTTATCACAGATTTGTTGCTAAAGTTAAGGAAATGTGATCACCCAGCTCTGAATATCAAGTTTAAGACTAAATATGCTAAGACATAGTAAAGAGTACTTTTACACCTTATTACAGAACTTTTTGTTGTAAACATAAAAGTCAAGCTCTGTCATGATGCATCCAAGATGTTTATTATTTAGAAATGTTAAATTGTAAGTTTCATTTGGTTATTTTCATAGAAATTTCAGTAGTTTTTTTTCAAGACTTTTTCCCCTTTGGCATCATATGGATCACTCTATTTCATAAGTATTCTAAGCTGTGGAGCGAAGAGAACAGTTATGAATTAATTATTTGTTGATATTTTTGCAGAGATGATACTTGTATGGGAGTAATGCACTTGTTAAAGATTATAAATAGCACAAAGAGTTGTTTAAATTATAACATTATTTAATCTACCACAACCCTTCTGATACACCCAGTCATTGAAATAAGTTTGTAAGGCAGATATGGGAAAGAAAGGTAATACAGGTTACATTACTATACAAAATCCAAGACTTAATTTTGTAATGTGGTCAGTTGTGAAACAGCTGTAATATTTGCAGTATTCTTTAATAAGCAACTGGTGATAACACCACAATATTTCTCTCATATGACATTTTAAAATATTTTAAGTTCTTGCTAATGCCTTAACTTACTAGTTAACAAAGTTTAAAATAGTCAGGAAATCACCAAATATTGGTGTTATATGTTAAAGTTTTACCTCTCAAATATAGCCATTGTACCCAAACTCTCAAGCTCGTATCTGAAATTTAATTACAACTTCTATTTGTGACTGAAAGACCTTGCTTGGTTAGTGTGCTGGATTCCACTGTCTCTGTTTCAGGGTCAGAGAGAGAGAGAGCAGAATTTTCT
>NW_010165881.1:0-833 GCF_000695765.1 Mesitornis unicolor | reverse complement strand
ATTTTTTACTTCTATTTTTGTAGTTTATAAGGAAGTTCATTTTCTGAGCAAATTTGCAAGGTAGTCTACTGTGGGAGAGTGAAGCCTGGTTTCAACTTGCAAAAGTTTTAAGGCAAAGCACTGAACTTTTTTCACTGTTGGCTGTTCATAATTGCTTGTGCCACAACAAGTGGAATGAATGCCTTCACAGGGATTCTTGACCCAGGAATACCAACATGTGTCAATTTCTTCAAAAAAGACTGTCTCTGTCAACTGAAAGTCCATTAGACTTGCCCACCACAGCTACCGTGAGCTTTTATAGAGCTAGAGCCTACAAATGAGATGCTTCAGTCAGTCACAGGGGCACAAGATTACTTATGCCAGATGTTGACATGTGCCACTTCTTTCTTATGTCCCAGTTGCCTTCCCCATCAACGCTGATGATGACGACAAGATCGTGGGAGGCTACACCTGTGCACAGAATGCTGCCCCCTATCAGGTCTCCCTGAATTCTGGGTATCACTTCTGTGGAGGTTCCCTCATCAACAGCCAGTGGGTCCTGTCAGCTGCCCACTGCTACAAGACGTGAGTGGAAAAATTATATTCTGTAACCTACGAATTCTGAGCTGTGAGACCTGAGTACCTATGTGACTCCATTCTGACAGGAGACAACCAAGGAATGGGTGGCTCATTCAGGAATTATGGCCTGAGGCACCATGAGGTGTTTTCCACTTCTGCAAATGTTTCTGTGCATGCAGGGCACTTTCTGAAATGATGATGTGATAATCCAGCAACGAGGTACAGGCTGTGATTTCTCATAGATTGCATTAACCTTGCTAAAATTTGGTCACTGG
>NW_010165880.1:0-3733 GCF_000695765.1 Mesitornis unicolor | reverse complement strand
CCCAGAAACCTTCCCCGCCGCCTCAAATTTCCACCCCACCGAACCAAGACCCTTGGGTTTTACCCGTCCTCGTCTTGGCCTGCGACCGAAGCGGCGTCCGCCGCTGCCTGGACCGCATTTTACGTTACCGCCCCTCAGCCCAACGCTTCCCCGTCATCGTCAGCCAAGATTGCGGTCACGCCGAAACCGCCCGCCTCATCGGCGCCTACGGCGACGCCGTCTCCCACATCCGACAACCGGACCTGGCCGACGTCCCCGTCCCTCCCGAACATCGGAAATTTCAAGGTTATTACAAAATCGCCCGGCATTACCGTTGGGCTCTGGGGCAAATCTTTAGGGTTTTCCGGTACCGAGCCGTCATCGTCGTGGAGGACGATTTAGATGTTGCTCCCGATTTTTTCGAGTATTTCCAAGCCGCTTTCCCCCTACTCCGCGACGACCCAACGTTGTGGTGCGTTTCGGCTTGGAACGACAACGGCAAGGAGCAGATGGTGGACGTCGGGAGACCCGATTTGCTTTACCGCACCGATTTCTTCCCTGGTTTAGGTTGGTTGCTTTTAGCCGAGCTTTGGGATGAATTAGAACCCAAATGGCCACGAGCTTTTTGGGACGATTGGATGAGGCAACCCGAACAACGTCGTGACCGCGCTTGCGTCCGTCCCGAAATCTCCCGTACGGCCACGTTCGGTCGGAAAGGGGTCAGCCACGGGCAATTTTTCGACCAGTATTTAAAATTCATCAAACTTAACGACCGCTTCGTGCCTTTTACCCAACTGGATCTCTCGTACCTCCGGAAAGAACCCTACGAGCGCTCTTTCCTCGCCCAGGTTTACGCCGCCCCCGAGGTGAGGGTGGAAGAGCTGCAGGGGAATCGTCGCCAACATTTGGGAGCCGTCAGGCTCCAGTACCGGGGTCGCGACGCTTTCAAAGCTTTCGCCAAAGCCCTGGGGCTCATGGACGACCTCAAATCCGGGGTCCCCCGCGCCGGTTACCGCGGGGTCGTCAGCTTCGTCTACCGGGGACGCAGGGTTTACCTGGCGCCCCCCCGGGACTGGGCGGGCTACGACCCCACTTGGAGTTAACGGAGGAGGGGGAGGGAGGTTTGGGGGGGGTTTGCCTCTGGTTTTGGGGTTCTTCTCCTCCCTTTTCGGCTTTTTTCGGGGGGGTTTCCTTCATCTTTGGGTTCTTTTGCCTCCATATTTGGGGTTTTTTCCCTCCATTTTCGGCTTTTTTTGAGGGGGTTTCCTCCATATTTGGGTATTTTCCCTTCATATTTGGGTTTTTTCCTCCATATTTGGGGTTTTTCCCTCCGTTTTCGGCTTTTTTTGAGGGGGTTTCCTCCATATTTGGGTATTTTCCCTTCATATTTGGGTTTTTTCCTCCATATTTGGGGTTTTTCCCTCCGTTTTCGGCTTTTTTTGAGGGGGTTTCCTCCATATTTGGGTATTTTCCCTTCATATTTGGGTTTTTTCCTCCATATTTGGGGTTTTTCCCTCCGTTTTCGGCTTTTTTTGAGGGGGTTTCCTCCATATTTGGGTATTTTCCCTTCATATTTGGGTTTTTTCCTCCATATTTGGGGTTTTTCCCTCCGGGTTTTTCCCTCCGTTTTCGGCTTTTTTTGAGGGGGTTTCCTCCATATTTGGGTATTTTCCCTTCATATTTGGGTTTTTTCCTCCATATTTGGGGTTTTTCCCTCCGTTTTCGGCTTTTTTTGAGGGGGTTTCCTCCATATTTGGGTATTTTCCCTTCATATTTGGGTTTTTTCCTCCATATTTGGGGTTTTTCCCTCCGTATTTGGGGTTTTTTCCTCCATATTTGGGGTTTTTTTTCTTCCATTTTCAGCTTTTTTGAGGGGGTTTTCTCCATATTTGGGGTTTTTTTTCCTCCATATTTGGGTATTTTCCCTTCATATTTGGGTTTTTTCCTCCATATTTGGGGTTTTTCCTCCATATTTGGGGTTTTTTCTTCCATTTTCAGCTTTTTTGAGGGGGTTTTCTCCATATTTTGGGGTTTTTCTTCCATACTTGGGTATTTCCCCTCCATATTTGGGTTTTTCCCTCCACATTTGGGTTTTTTCCCTCCATATTTGGGGTTTTTTTCCTCCATTTTTAGCTTTATTTTGGGTTTTTCCTCCAATTTCAGCTTTATTTTGGGGTATTTTAATCCCTTTTCCACTTTATTTGGGGTATTTTGATCCATTTTCATCTTTATTTAGGGTTTTTTCCTCCGTTTTCACCTTTATTTGGGGTATTTGGATCAATTTTCAGCTTTTCTGAAGTATTTTAATCCATTTCCAGTTTTATTTTGGAGTATTTGTATCCAGTTTTGGCTTTTTGGGGCTATTTTAATCCATTTTTTGCTTTATTTTAGGGGTTTTTCCCCCTATTTCATCTTTATTTAGGGTTTTTCCCCTCCATTTTCAGCTTTATTTTGAGTTTTCCCCACCTTATTTCATCTTTACATAGGTTTTCCCCCCCCCATTTCATCTTTATTTTAGGGTTTTCCCACTAATTCCACTTTCTTTTAGGGGGTTTTGCCCTTTTTCATCTTTACTTTGATGATTTCCCCTCTTTTTTCATCTCTGTTTGGGGTTTTTCTCCCTTTTTTGGGTGCTTTTCCCCCCCTTTTCGTCTCTTTTTTGGGTGCTTTTCCCTCCTTTCCGGCCGATTTTTGGGAGGAGCGGGGGTGGCAGGCGGCGCCCGGTGGAGGATTTCCCTTTTCTGGAATAAAACGCAGAATGAAACCCGAAAAAAGCCCCCAAATGCCCCTTTTCTGTGGTGCTGCTGCGCTGTGGGGACCCGGCCCCGTGCTGAGTGCGGTGCTATAGGGATCTGTAGGGATCTATGGGGATCGTTATGGATCTATATGGGTCTTTGTATGGGCTTATAGGGATCTCTGTGGGTCTGTAAGGATCTATATATGGATCTATAGGGATCGTTATGCGTCTGCATATGGCTCTGTATGGATCTATAGGGATCTATATGGGTCTATAAGGATCTATATATGGATCTATAGGGATCTATATGGGTCTATAGGGCTCTATATGGGTCTATAAGGATCTATGTATGGATCTATAGGGATTGATATGGGTCTGTATGGATCTGTATGGGCCTATAGGGATCTATATATGGATCTATAGGGATCGTTATGGGTCTATATATGGGTCTGTATGGGTCTATAGGGATCTATATGGGTCTATAAGGATCTATATATGGATCTATAGGGATTGATATGGGTCTGTAGGGATCTATAGGGATCTACAGGGGCCTATAGGGATCTATAGGGGCCTATAGGGATCTATGTATGGATCTATAGGGATCGTTATGGGTCCTCATATGGGTCTGTATGGATCTATAGGGGTCTGCATGGATTGTTATGGGCCTATAGGGATTGTTATGGGCCTATAGAGATCTATATATGGATCTATAGGGATCGTTATGGGTCTATATATGGGTCTATAGGGATCTGTATGGGTCTATAGGGGTCTATATGGGTCTATAAGGATCTATGTATGGATCTATAGGGATTGATATGGGTCTGTATGGACCTATAGGGATCTGCATGGATCTGTATGGGCCTATAGGGATCATTATGGGCCTATAGGGATCTATATATGGATCTATAGGGATCGTTATGGGTCTGCATATGGGTCTGCATGGATCTATAGGGGTCTGCGTGGATCTATATGAGCCTATAGGGATCGTTATGGGCCTATAGAGATCTATATATGGAT
>NW_010165879.1:33790-35484 GCF_000695765.1 Mesitornis unicolor | reverse complement strand
ACCCGGCACTTGGCCTTGTTGAAGCTCACAGGGTAAGGAGATGAGCCTTCCTACCAGAGGGTTCTCTGTAGGATGCTCTCCTCTGATCCTGGTGTTTCTCTTAGTTCTGAGCACTCCCCAAAGTGTTCATTTGGAGGGCCCTTTACCAAGACCACCACCCTTTCTCATGAGCTTGATAGCAGGAAGGACTGGATGCTGAGGTGAGCTATGGGATGATTAGAGGCTGATGTTTCTTTTGCCAGGTCACTGCTACCACAGTGTGCAGAAGGTGCTGAGTCTTGGGTTTTATGTTTTAAATTAGTGAGAGAAACCAAAGCCACACTGCTCCAGCTGGGGTTAGACATCACTGGGAAGACGAAATCAAGAAGTGCATGGCCATCATAGCCTCAGAATCACGAGAAAACCAGGGTATTACTGAGACTTGCAGGGAATTGCGTAGCTAGATGACACATAAACTGGAGCCCAGGCCAAGCACGCCAAAAGTGTGCCTTGGAGCCAGCCATGAGCTGAGCTCCCAGCCGGGACCTCCATCACCACCGGAGGATGCTGCATTTTTACTGCTTGGTGGCAGCAAATCTGCATCACCTTTACAGCCTCTTCCTATCGCTCCAGATGTTTCTCTGCTCTCTCTGTAGCTCAATTTTGCCATCTGCTGTCATGTCTGCTGCAACACGTCCCATTTCCTCTCTCTACCAGGCTAAAATTTTCCACTTTTTCATGCATTCCTCTCACACTGTGTGGTTATCTCTGTTCTTTCCCCAAGTCCCATGATGCTATTTAGTCTTATTTCTAATTTCCTATGTACTCAGCCACATTCTTCCCTTCTGCTCGCTCTTTCTTAAGCTTCAATTAGATTCCACCTTTGGAACCCAGAGATTTATTTATATTAACCTTAAAAAATGCCTAGAAAAGCACATTAAGGCTAAGAAACAAACTTAGAAACATAATGAAAAGTGCTGCTGAGATGGAAAGGGACCATCAGAGCAGTCAGGTCCAATAAAGTCTATTAAGAGAGGTCTCTTATTAATCTCAAAATGATATTTAATTCATTCCTCTGGTTTCTCTTTAAAGGATTTGTATTCCTAACTCAGCACTCACTATCTTTTTTTTTTACTATTTCCTCCTGGTTTTTCATTAGCCAATCCCATGTCCCAGAATATTCAGATATCCCTTTTTAATTGCTTTTCTGTACCCACTCCACACTAATTGGGCAGTTCAGTCATTATCTCTTCACGTCAGACCTTCTTTACCCAATTTAATCGGTCATTTTGATACAGACAATTGTCTACAAAGTACTGGGGTGCAGTGAAAATTACTACTTGGACCAAAAGCTAAATCCTTCATTAATTAACCACCTTGCTTCATGGAGCAGAGCCAGACTCCCCAGATACAACACCATCTAGGCTTGACATGGACTCTGAACAAATTAAAACCCACTCCACTCTAGCTACAGGCTCCCAGTGCACACCCATAAATGCTGCAATAACTTCAGCAGCTCAGGCATTAAACCTGGATTATTTCAGATCTTAGTGCTTGGCTGTGTGAGAGGTAGAAGGCGGCAAGGACTGGAAGGACTGGAGTTTTGGGGAAACGCACAATGGTTTTAAAGCAAAGGGTTTTGCTCCTTGGGAAGTATCAGGTGCCAGCAAGGGCAGCATGAAGGTGCACATAGGCAGGCTTTGCAGGGAGCCCCA
>NW_010165879.1:26227-33759 GCF_000695765.1 Mesitornis unicolor | reverse complement strand
GCAGCCAAGCAGCTCTTGAGGAAACCTGCACCCCACAACAGCAGCAGCCCCTCAGCATTGCCAGCGACCCGGCTGCTTTTTGTCAAAGCTTTCCCAGTCCAAAGCACTGGCCCCTGTGGGCTTTGCAGCTTCTACCCTCTGCACTGTTTTAAGCTGCTTACCAGAGGGTTTTCTTGGCTGCAGTGCTTTATCTTTACTCAAGTGCACTTCTTTGCCTTCCAAGGTAAAAGTCTTAAAAATAAAGACTAACATTTCCAGATGCCAAAGACATACTCTCTGAAAGTCTTTTCTTTCTAAAAACCTGCTGCTTTCATCCAGTTTTTCTTCACTAAACCCAGAAACTGCATTCTGGGGCTTCTGTTGCTTTTGGAAAACAACATTTCTTTTCCCTCCAGCTACATTTTAAAAGGCTCGCTTTAACCTTTCACTGAATATACTGACAGCCAGGGTCAGTTCCTCAGAAATTACTTCAATGTATCTTCATTTAAATATAGCCCTCCCAGGTTCCCTGTTTCCAATTGCCACTCTAAACCCAAACTTCAGCCTCAGTAATTGGGATGTATAAAAAGAAAAATAAAAATGCTCAGCGACATAAGTTACACTTACAGCTTCCCCACAGCATTTCTGGGCTGCGTTTCCACATGGCTGCTCAGATCAAACTCACTTTGTTGGCTCCTATTTCTTCTGCCCTTGTGCAGCTCTCCAAAGCAGGACCTTCAAGTCCTGCCAGCACCACAGCAAATGTGCTAGAACCTTCCCCAGCAAGAGCCAGCCCTGCTCTAAAGAAGTCATTAGTGCAGAGCTAATTAATAAGAGCAAAAAGATTGGCCCAGCCCTGCCAATTGGAAGTTGCAATGAAGACAGCAGTGGCTTAATTAGCAGATTTGCTTAGAGGGGGGAAAAGAAAGGAGAAAATAATTTTTAAAAAAGCTTTTTTTTTTAAAGGAGTACATCAAAACTGACTGGTTTTTTTTCCTCCGACTTTTATTCCTCACAGATTTGCAAGCTATTCATGCCTAGAAGTGGTGTCAGACACCAGACCTCCAGGCTTAGCACATGCTGTGTGCTGGGATGGCAGCAGCCGCATTAACCAGCATGGGACAGACGAAGACCTCAGCTGAGCAAACCCAACCTGCAAGCCTGCAGGCCACATCCTCTGTTTGGGGACTCTCTTCTCCCTCCCTCAGCACCACTAGACCAGGGTGTGCAGCAAGGTGCTGAACCCGGGCCAGACTGAGAGGGACCCCAAAGAGGAACCTTCCCTGCCTCCCCCAACTCATGGCCTGCGAGAAGATGCTGTAGAGTCAAAAAGTCTGACCACAGCCCAGAGCATGACTAGCGGGGAAGTACAGACATATGGACACCATCTGTCCACACAGTGTTTTCTTCTAATCAAATGCTATCCCCACAATGGGCTCTTACTTCAAGTTGTTGTTGCCTGCAGTGGCCATAGCAGAGACTGGTGAGCTCCAGGCAATGGAGACAGCAACCACTGTCATGGATTTGAACCTTCTCCCCTGCTGTTCCCATAGTCACTGCAGCAGAGCTGGTGAGGACCCCACAGGACAAGGGGCAATGGGTGCAAGCTGGAGCATAGGAGGTTTAACCTGAACATAAGGAAAAACTTTTTTACTGTGAGGGTGACAGAGCACTGAACAGGCTGCCCAGAGAGGTTGTGGAGTCTCCTTCTCTGGAGACATTCAAAACCCACCTGGACGTGTTCCTGTGTGACCTGGTCTGGTGATCCTGCTCTGGCAGGGGTTGGACTGGATGAGCTTTCGAGGTCCCTTCCAATTCCTAATATTCTGTGATTCTGTGACATACATGAAAGCTGTGTAGATTATCCCATAGGTGATCCCCCAGCTTCCATGGCCAGTCCCACTTTGCTAATGCCCCAGGATGGTAACCAATTCAGTCTGGTTTTTAAAGCTTAAATCTCAATCCAGCTGAAACACGAGCAAAAGCCTCCTCAGCAAGGGTGCAATCAGTGCGGTGAAATGATGGGCTTCGCTCTGCCATGCACTGCCAATCTGTCCCGCAGCCACTTGAAGGCTCCAGTTTTCCCAGCTGAGTAGAAAGTAAGGTTAGTGCTGCAGAGCTGTCGTTACAGCAGCATTTACAGGGCTTGAGGATAAGAGGGAAGATTTTGGACTTTCCAGGACTGCTCTGAGCTCCCATCAGCCCTGCCAGCGTGGAGCTGGGCTCGTCCCCTGTGCCAGCCACAAACATGCCCATGCAGCCCACAGCATCCAAACCACCCTCATCCTCAGGGGCAGCTCTAAGCACAACACAGGAATACATCTGAGCAGCTAAACAGCCACAGCCTGCTTCCCAGCTCTTTGATGCCACAGTTAAGGGAACAGGGACAGCAAGTCCTGCTGGTGCCTCTGAGGATGGGATAAGGAGTGTGGGGACAGCTTGTTCCTGCAGAGAAGAACTGGAGAAAAATTCTGTACCCAGCAGCAGCAATGTTCTCCCCTACAGCCCTTCTGTCTCACTAGAAGCAGCAGAAGGTGAAATCCACCCTTCATCTCTTCTTCTTCACTGTTTTTAGTGTCCCCACAGCCTTTCCACAGAGATCACAGGATATTTACCTCTGCCACTCAGAAACACGGAGGTTTCACCTACCTCCCATGGGTACCAGAAGGGACTGCCGAGTTTCTAAGATGTGGCTGTGCTCTGTTCTGTGCCTCTCACCTGCAACTTTTGTAAAAGATAAATGGGCAGCACTGGTGGGACTGGGCAGCCCAGCCTCATCCATACAAAACCCAGCCAGACAGCACCATGCTCACTGCATGCTGAGGCCCTAAATGAAGCACCCTGGGGCTGCATGGTGCAGGTCTCGATTGCCAAGCAGATTCCACCACAAAAGCTGCTGGTTTTTGTAGGTTGTCATAATGAGGATCAATAGACAACTCCAAAAAAAATGACTGAGGATCCTCTATGCACATTGATCAGGGAAACACAGATTTACAAGTCAGTGGTATGAGGGTTTGTGGGGCCAGGATAGAAAAATTCCCCTGCAGGCTGGTGTTCTGGGCATTTTCCCACCACTGGAAATGCTGCAGTACTTCTTCGGACAGCTGAGACAGCACTCCAGTCATTTCAGCACCTGGGGAATAACTAACTCCTGTTCAAATGCCTTAGGATGTGGCATAAAAAATACAATTGCTAGTGGTAAATTATAAAGTTTATTAATATAGTCTCCAAGGGTCATTCAAACATGCTGAATCACAGGCAGCATTAGTACCCCTTAGGTAATCTGCATTTTTGATTTATACTTGCAGCATTCTTGTGGCTTACTTTTTCTCTTGATTATATAAAAGCAATAAGAACTGTATTTGCTGATTTTTTTCTTCTTTTTCTTTTTTTCTGGCAATTACAACTTAGGCAGCATTCTATGTTATTTCTCCTCTCTTCTGTTCCTCACAGTATTCAAGGAAGACCATTAGTAAAAACAAAGAAAAACAAATTCAATTCTGTAACTTGGTATCAGTAAGAAGGCAGATGCCAGAAAAAATACTAATACATAAAGCACTTCTCAAAGAAGCTTCTTTATGCAGTGAGTTTTAAAGGTGGCACAGCAAAATTTGAACGAAGATTTTACATTTTCACAGCTGAAGCTTTGGCCTTTGTTTACATCCACTGATATTTTGAGAGCTCATAAACATCTCTCAGTGCAGCATGAAAGAGGCCCTTTTTGTTTTCCATGGCATCTACAGATGATGTAGGAGCCCTTCACAGGGAAAAAATGTTGTTTTCTCCTTCGGCACCACTAAAAACTTTTTCAAGGTCTTCCACTGGTCCAAGGCTGTAGTGAGAAGCACAGATCATTATGGGTGGGGCAAAAGCACATTTCTGCTTCAGAGCATCCTTTCTTATTGCATTGTCAGCAAATTCCCATTGAAACATAGACCAGAAACTACTGAGTCCACTGACTTCAATGGTGTAATGCCTATGTTTTACACCAGGGAAGCATTTACCTTGCTTGCATTCTTCTAATGGATAGGAAAGGGTTGTTCAGATCTTATAATGGCAGCTGGGGTAACCACCATGGGATTCAGAAAAGAGTCCCTCCTTGCCCCAAAATCCTTATGTCCTAGGTGGGGTGTTCAGTGGGTAGACCATCTACCAGTGAAAAATTATTGGTCTTCAGCAAAGGGATGATACTTCCCTGGAGTACTCTGTGGCTTGTCTAGAGAAAATCTTTTTTTTAGTTTGCTGTTTTTCAAGATAAGCCAGAAGACATGAATTTACAAGTCACACCTGCACAAGGTGACTCATCATACTTCCATATTTCATATCTGCCTAAAAATTATCACCTCAGTGATCACCTCAAATACTTCAGTGTGACCCAAGGAGTGTGTGAGATGGGGCAATGGTTCCACAAGAGCTGCAAGATTTTTCTAGCGGTGGAAAGCTTGGTTTGCAGCACCCTTTAAGGGACCCTTTCTTTGTGTATTGGCATGAATTGCCACTCCATGGAGGACTGTCCATAAAACCCTGATCCCTTTCCGAGCAATCATTTTGCCAGTTGGTCATCATAACCATTTATCTCTTAATTTCTTTAAAATAACCCCACTAGGGTCATGCCCTGGTATTTGATGAAAGAATAAAGCAGATTAGGTACTTCCTTAAGCTAGGGTCACTACACAGCAGTAAGTACCAGTTGATGAGATTCTCCAGTGCTCTGGATGCCTGTTCATTACTGCATAGACACAATATCCAGGATCCACTCTGATTTCTGGGGTGAAGTTATCTGAAGCTTACTTGTAATACAACTTTGGTAGTCAGCACCACAAACCGATACTACACTCATTACAATCAGTGGCCAATACCTTTCTGCCTCCAAGAAAAATTACACTGGAACTTTTAATAGGAAATTACAAAATGGATTACCTTTTTGTTATAAACTTCTTTGTGTGTTTACCTAGAAGCAAAATAATATTAATGTTACAATGACAAAAAATAAATCTATAATTATAATGAATCTATCAAATGAGTTCAGAAGCAAAGACAGCAAGTTGAAAATTTCTGTTGGCTAAGCAGTAAAGAAAGGATCTTATTCTGATTTAAGTTACACCGTCTGTCAGGAGCTATTCCAGGAAACTACAGGACTGCAGTACTACAAAGCAAAAGCTAACAAGATGACCCAGAGCTGCAACAAGCAAGTGAACAGGTTTTTTACATAGGCTTCCTCCTGCTGCATCCCCACCAACTTATGCTCCCTGGTCTCGTGGTGACATAGTCCTGGAGTAAGGACAGCAACCCCCTATAAAAGGGACCATGGCAGATTTACCAGGAGATTAACCAGAGATCCAGAAGGACATCTGCACTAGGCCAACATTACAAACATGAATCAATTATGTGCTTAGGGATACTTACGTTTCCAAAACAACAATGCGAGCATCGATATGAGAAGAATGGACACCACTAAGAGACAGGCAATGAGAATGGCATAGCTGGGAAACTGGAAGGGAGAAGAGAAAAACTGAAGGGCTTTAGAAGCACATTTTCTTCAGACCTAGTAATTCAGCACAGGGTTGTCCTACTGACAAAGAGCTCTGAAATATCTGCACTGGGCTGGAGTTTGCAGCACTTTTCTGAGCTTGCCTGTACAAAGTATGGAGAAGACACATCAGGTTGATCATGATAACATAAATTATCTGTTAAGTATTTAATAAATCTTATTCTGAAACATTTGGGCCTAGATTCATCCCACTTAACATGAATTACTTTGTAAAGTGTCTAAAATAGGAGCTTAGTCACCCTTACCCTTCTCTTAAATGGGGACAGGGAAGTGTAACAACCCTCCTAAGCTGCCTTTCGCTGGTCATACCCAAGGGATGCTATGTCTGCCTCTCTTACAGCAGGTTTTTCTGAAGTGTCCAAGCCAGATGGGATGGTCACAGGCTTTGGCTCTATCCACTGAAGAGATGAATAGCTACTTCCTGAGCTTCTAAACAAAAAGCCAAGCTACTGTCTGCAGACACTGTCCCTTTAGTATGAGAACATTGAAAATCACTAGCATGTCTAACCATCCTTCTGGCTTCTAGTTAAACACTCTTGAAACTTAGAGGAAGTTTTACCTTATCACTGATATCATCATATTTCTCAGTGTTGCCATCTGAACTTGCTGGAATCTCTGAAAATAAAAGAAAATGAAATTATTACTGGCACAGGCACCTGGAGGAGTGAGGGCCACTGTGCCTGTCACTGATTTAGTCAAGGAGTAATAAACTCTCAGGGAATGAGGAGGGCAAAATCTGGTCCTGAATAGGGGAATTAAAGCACCTTGCAACCAGAAGGGAACAATTTGTTTCAGCCACAATTGGTATATCAGGCAATCATTGGGAAATGTCTGTCTTCATCAAGGAAAGAGAAAGCTTTCCACAGGTAGTCCATGAAGCAAAACCATAGAAATTTGTCCAATGGTCCTACTTTCTTACTTTTGCTAGTGAATTTAATTTCCAAAAAGTTAATCCAGGCTTGGAGCTTGGCTCATCATGACCTCATGCTACAAAGTATTGAAGTATTTAAGTTTCTGGAACACCTGAACCACCACAGGAAGCACTCAATGTTTAGCAGCATCTTAAAAACAGAGGAGTGATTCAGCTAAGTGAATCAAAACCTCAGCTTACATCCTGCGACAGGAGAGCTCCTATGCCTTAGGTCGTGCCCTAGTGTATAGAAAGACTGCGATGAGTTGTGCTTTCAAAGGTCTGACAAGAGAACTATGCAGTCTCCATCTGAGCAAAATGTACCAAGGACCAGATGAGTCATTTGGCGGGGCATGTATATGTAACACGCTTGTGGTGCCCAAGACCACTGCCAAAGGAAACTGTATGTATGAGACACCCAGAATGTCACATGGTGATGGGGGTGATCAAAGGGTCACAAACAACCTCATTAGGAAAAAAAATGCTTTTTTGCTTTTTTTCTTTTTTTTTTAAACTTTTCAGAGCATGTTATTCAGTGAATAATCTAACCTCCCCCAGATTTATCATTTCTGATCAGCTCTCTCTGAGAGCAGAATTGATTTGTCTCCATGCACTCAATAATGTGCTTCCATTTTATCAAAGGTGTGGACAGGGCACAGGTAGATCAAATCCTGTAGGTAGAAATTTGCACTGGAGTAGAAAAGATATTATGGCTAATAAGAACTACAGCTAAACAAATATAGGTAATAAAACCCTAGCTAGTGCTAGAAATCCCAAGCATGCATGCGCATTGCATTTTGCTATATGCCTGTTTTATGACACCTCTTTTTCCCCTCTCAAGAAGAGAACTGTAGTTCAGCAGAACTACCCCCAGATACACAAGATGTGCATTTCTCACTCTGACATGCATGTCCCACAAGTAAAAATTAAACTTTGTGGCACCATGCTGAAGCCCGACTGATGGAAGCAACCATTGCTGCTCACTTTCTGTACCTGAAGGAATGAGGGTGCTCCTCGGGGTCTGAACCATGGTTGGTGCTGGTGGGGTTGTTGCCGGGGGAAAGCAGGCAAAGACAGAAGAGAAACTAAGTC
>NW_010165879.1:0-26196 GCF_000695765.1 Mesitornis unicolor | reverse complement strand
AGCAGGAACCAACCGCCCCATCTACCCCACCCAGCTGGCAAGGATTGTGCTTGGAGATGGAAGGCTCAACCACAGGTTTCCCTCCCAGCTGCTGTGCTAACGTCAGCACAGAGTTCAGCAACAAATTACCCTTCTCTTACATTGCAATAAGCCCGAAGCTGGTCCATTTAGTGCATTATTTCACAGAGCAGAAAGGAGACTGAGTTCAGAACTTAACTTGGCTGATGGCTCTCATTAGCCAGTGCACAATTATGCTGCAGCATTTTCACACATTTTGACAGTTTGGCTCTTGGAAATAGCATGACACAAATTTTTGTGTGGGTGGGAACATACATGACTCACATAAGCAAGGTGCATTTTCTGCTGTTACCACTTCTGTGGTGGCATTTTCTAGCCCACAGTCACAACTCAAGCTGCCTCCAGAATCCTGGGATTAAGTCCCTTTGCAAACCTCCCTGTTTAAAATGGCAGAATATAGGCGTTATCCAGAACCAGATGAGAAATATGAGAAGAGACACAGAAGAGACCCTCACAAATGCTCAAGAGACCAATTAAGTCTCTTCTGTGAGTCCTGTCCAGGGACATGAATGAATGGTTTCCTAAACTCCAAAAATGCTGTAAGTCTCAGTAAGTCTCTAGTCTAGCAAAAGAAGACCTGCAATAATCTGAATACTGTGTTTTTAAGAATGAAGAGATTCTTGGCACTAGTTCATACTAAAAGGACTCTCTTAACAGCCAAATATGACAGGTCATCCTTGAATTTTAGCTTTCCTTTTTTTTAAGTCTTCATTTGAGGGCATCTGGTGGCCAGGCTATCACACCTGAGTGACTTGGGCCATTCTGCTCTTATATTTGGCTGAGAGACAAAGTGCAAACTTCATGAAGTGGGTTCATTTCTCCAATATGGTATGATTTTGTATACCAGTTCCCTTTCTCTTGAAGGAATGACTGATAGTGGTGGTAACTGTCTGCTACTTTCCATCATGACAAAGGACACACGTTGAGCACTGGAGAGCTGAGCCTACAGCCACATCTGGGTGACTATTCAGTGAGGTTCAAAGCTCACACACTCAGGGAAGGTTTAAAATTGAGAGTTTGATGAGCTCACAGTGATGACAAATCAGATATCTCAGAACTTAGCTTAGGTGGTGACAAAGACCACTTCTTAACTTCTCTCAGACCTGAGATACCTGACAATAGTGAGTCACTCAAAATTTACTTCCTTTGGAGGCTTAAAAACATGTTTTTCTCAGCTTTTGCTACATCCTGATTTCAAACAATTTCTGTGCAGACTCCAGATACCTCTTACTTCCAAATGCAATGAATAGCTATCAGTACCTGTTCAGCACACTCCTAAGAATAGTCAATAGTTTAATTTATGACAACTTCTTAATTTCTCTGTACATGCGACTTCTGACCTTACAACGTTATCCTACTCACCTGTAGTTGGCTCATCGTCAACCATGTGAGCAGTGTCAGCACTTTCAGTTCTCTCTGCAGCTGGAAGTGTACTTAGGAATTCAGTAGTCACTGAAACAAAGTAAAAATTAATGCTCATAAAGATCATGGATTAGGGAGGTCTTCATGTGGCGCTCAAAATTGCTTGCACAGTTCTGCATCTGCAACTAAAATGTGAAAATCTGCACTTCATTTTTCATGTCTGTAGCTCATACCCTCCCAGATAACTGATGTACTTTACTAGCATGGCCAGTGCTTAGGTGTTTTAACTGCTCGGTTGTTTTAATTAATTCTTGCCAAGTTTAACTGGGGTGCATTGTTATGGCTGGAAGACAAGAGATGATACAGAAAAGCTGTCCTCAGAGGTTCAGGTCAGAAAGAACTTCAAGTGATAGAAGATCCGAAAAAAGTACAAAAACCAGCCTTGTGTGCAGATATCAGCATGTGAACAATGTAAGTACTCAATTTTAAGCATGTTCTGAATTTTCACTGACTTTATTGCTCAAGTAGAACGTGCTCTAAACTAACCTTTTCAGCAGACCATTTCAATTGTATTTCCCAAATCAAGAAAAAAATTAGTTCATAGTTGAATGAATCTCGCTTACTCCATCCCAGGTGCCGGACTTTGCATTTATTTCTGTTGTACTTCATGACGTTTCTGTCACATTATTTCTCTAGTATGTTAAATCTCATCTGAATGCAAGCCTGACCCTCTGCTATATTGGCCATTCACCCTGGTTTGGCATCTTCTACAACATTTGACCTGTTTCCTTAAACCTACTGAGACATACCTATAGGCAACTTGGAGAAAACTTCACAGATACAAGTCTAAGTATCTGGAGAGTCTTTATGATGCCAGGGTCAGGCTAACACAGACCAACTCTGCTACACAAGAAAAAAAAAGATTAGTGTTGGTTACTCGTCATACCTTCAGGAAGAGGAATAGACTCTGCTGAGTAGAACACGTAGTCATCCTCAGTCCTCATGTCAACTGCTTGGAAATCAGTTGGAAAACCTGGGAAACCACTGGTTGTCATCATAGTTTCTGGGAAAATGTCATTTGCTGTCACAGCAAATGTTGGGGGAGCAATGGTCTCCACTGTAATTACTGCTGGAGACTCGGTGGTTGCAGTTGTTGCTGGGAGGACGGTGGTTGTCAGGAGGACAGCAGTCTCTGCTGTTGTTTGATAATCGGTGGTTGCAGTTGTTGATGGAAGGATGGTGGTTGTCAGGAGGACAGATGTCTCTGCTGTTGTTTGATGATCAGAGGTTGCTTGGGGAGCAAAAGTTGTTGTTCTAAAATGTTTTGGGGAAACAGGAGCCTGTCTCATGGTGGTTGTCGTCACTGGAGGGGCTGCATGGAAAAAACAGCCAAGAGAAAATCTAGATCAGATCATTCACAACTGATACTGAGGCAACCCAAGCCACAAATGAATTAAAATTATCTGGCTGCTAAAATACTGTGAAGAGTGGGATATACTCTCCCAGTGGGAATCCTGGGAGAGTCACAATTTATAAAGATTGTCTAATTAGCAGAATACATGCCCCAGACAGAGCAATTCCAAAACTTACAGATTTGTGGGGTTTTTTGGGAGGTCTCAAACATCCCCTCCTTGACCCTCCCACAGAAATCAAAGGGGCAGAACCTTATGTGGTAGATCTCAAAAACTTGAAAAACAAAATCATGAAGTCCTCATAAAAAAACCAAACCAAACCAAACCAAACCAAAACTTGTTTTTCACCACAAGCTTTTTGCTGATCTTTTCAACCAGTCCCTTTTTATGAACTCTGTTGCCCTCAAACTCAGAGATAGAAATAGGATTGCTGAATTTTTCTCCCACTCTCGAGTTATGTCGCTTACAACTGTGATACAAGAGTCCTGTGTATGTCAGCACCAATTGTACCCCTAAACACCCTGTAAAAGTCTGAAAAAAAATGTCATTTTTCAATGTGGAGAGTGAGCACTGTCTTTTCTTCTGTTCTTTACAATGCTTCTCAGCCTTTTCTCAAATCTGTAAGACTCTTACTTCATGCTGCAGCTCAGCAAAATAATAGGAAGGGGAAACATTCCTTCAGGACTCTGAGAAAAAATTCAAAACACATAGGTCTCCCTAGGACATGAACCAAATGAAAGCCTTTTTGGTGTTGGGGTGAAGCCCAAATGAAAAACTGAATTTCATTCCAAGGACTCTTCAAATGATAAATCCCTTTTTTAATTCCATCATCTTCTAAAGTGTCAAATATAGCTACACAATGAGAAATTAAGTATTTCATTTAAAAGGAAAAAAAAAGGATAAAAGTTAGTATTTTCTCATCAAAACTGCTCATTGAATGCAATTGAAATTGACAACTGGTTGCAGACCTGCATTGAAAACCACATATTTCAGGAAAACACTTTCTGCTAAAACAAACAAATAAAAAAAAAGCACACATTTACTCAGGTTTTAAACTCCTACCCAGTGAGAGGTTTCTCCCTGCTGGCTGTATCATGAAGGTCCCACAACTCACCGCTGATAACCTCCAGCCGTATGTTCTGTTTGATGTCGTTGAACCATCCTGGGATCTCTATGCGGCAGCAGTATGTACCTGCATCTTCTGCCTTCGCTTTCACAATCGTGAGGGACACATCTCCATAGGAAATATAGCCCTGGAGATTGTATCTCTGAGATTTTCTGAACGTCACCCTGTTCCTAGTGGTGTGCAAAATTTTGTTATTGCACTTCGAATTCGGGCACGGGCCTCTGCCCCAGCACATATCGGAGATGTCCTTACTTTGTGTCACCTTGTAGAAGCAAGGCAACTGAACGGGTTGTCCTATTACTCCTCTAATAACAGTTTCAGATGCAGTGTGCACTGTGAAGGAAGAACAAGTAAAGATGAGTGTTGGCAGTCTCCAATACGTGACTCTACACACAAAACACAATGAGGCAGGAAAAGAAGTGCTCCTGCCTGCAGGCAGGCCACAGTTACTGATCCCCCAAGCCTTCCCCTGGAGCCTGTGACAGCTGATGGCCTGAGGCACCACGGGCAACAGCCAGGAGCTCACAGACATTGGCTCGCTGCTGGAGGACTTCATGCTCTGGCCTCGGCCAGCTGCTGGAGGGCTGCTCATGAGATACCTCACATCAAATGTGTGGTGGGCAAAGTTGAGGTCTGTCACTGGTAGCTCAAGCACAGGCTAGACCTGTGCAAATGGGATTTGGGCACTCTATTCCCATCCTATCTCCTCTTCTAAGAGACCGTTTGAAAGTTGTTCAGAAACCTGGTGTGAAATACATCTGGTTTTCTCAGTCTACCATCATCTCCTTCAAAAAGGAAACACTGTCATAGTTGCCTTTCACTGACAGTCTCAATAGCAAGGTCCAAAATACCTGTTCATGTGTTAAATTAGGGCCTAATTAAGCTGGCAGAGCAGTGGGATCTCTCTATAGGACCTGTTCTCAGAAAGTGTACTGCTTTTTCTGTTTCTGGGCAAGCCCTGCCAATTATCCCACATACCTTGCAGAGCACTGGGTACATAGAAGTTTTAACTGCTAGCGTTATACTGATGTTAAAAAGAGCATATGTATGCTTTTGTTGTGCTCTTACTCGTAATGACCAGCTTTACTTGCTGTTTACAGCCAATACCCACCTTAGCATCTGTTTTGAATCTACATATTGTTCCCCCTTAACTGTCCCTGCAGTTCCCAGATTGCCCAAAAAGGGATTTCTTCTTCATAAAAGGGACTATACAAAAAGGGGTCCCCATATAGGAACAAATCTTTTCTGGTTTATGTTCATCTAGTCTGTGTTGATCCTCCTACCTTGCTGCATTTTCCCTCCATGCTATTATTTACATATAGTGGAGTATGAACTGAGGGATGTGGGGAGCATCCAGATCCAGTCTGATCTTGCTGCAGCAAGAGGATCATCCCACAGATCTGATGTCTCATGGCCAGCTTGCTTACCTCAAAGAGGACTTAGAGCAGTTGCTACTATTATCACCAGCTTTGGCCCTGGTTTGCCAAACATTTCTATTTTGCCAGCTGTTTGAATGCCTTTTCTTTTTGGCATGACTCCCAGAGAGCAAACAGATGCTTCCAACTGTGTCCATGTCTCTTTTGTTTTGTCTTTAATGGACTATTCCCCAGGTGAGGTTTTAGTCTGTGGCAGGTTGCCTCATGACTTGTCATTGGGATGACATTTCAGCTTCATTATTGCTTATCCCATTGGCAAGATAAGCCAACTCATCCAGGTTTACACAGCTTCAAATGCTAAAAGAGTAGAGGCAGACAAAACAACATGCAATATGGTGTGAAGGGCAGAAGCTTTTGCAGTGAAAGTAGGATGTGCCAAAATATGAATTCCTGAATACAGGATAAGGCTTTGCATGATGGCTGCTTGTTTAGGTCCTTGGAAAGGGTAGGTTCATTTGCCTTGGTACAGCAAAACAGAGAAAGCAGCCTCTCTCTGTGATGACAGAACAAAATGGTTCATCCAGTTGACCTTGCAAGTATCCCTAGGGGAGCAGGGGTTTAATCACTGAGCGGGTTAACACATATTTTCAAGTCAACCCAACAAAGATGTGTGTAAAACCAATATGTTCCCGGAGCTAAGGTCACTGCTGCTTGAGGATAAATGGGCTTATCCTCTGTTCTTTTCATCCTAGTCCTGCACAGCACAAAAGCAGCTTCATTAAGCAAACCTTCAGCAAATTAAAAATTGCCTGCTCTTCTCTTTGAAAGAAGCAGAGCCCTGAGCTTAAGATATAAATAAATAAAAAGAAGAAGAGGGAAGACACAAGGCACCAGTGTGTCTCCAGTGCAGTTTCCCATCAATGTTGGTGCTAGAAAGTTACAGGTTTTGCAGTTTCAAATCCTCTTTTAATTTATGTAAAGCTAATGTTGCTAACATCTGTCTGCACTGCAGGTTGGTATGGAAAGCTTCAATACCTCAAACAGCCTTGATTCAACAGTGTGAACCTCTGCAAGGGCTGAATAACTTCCTTCTCAGTTGCAGCCTCTTCCAGAGACTCATTTTCCAAAAGAACTAGTAAACAGGACTAAATTAACATGTCTTTGAAAATAAGATTTCCTGAAACAATTATATTGTAACACTCTAGCCATACTGTGAGAGGAATCCTACCCTTGTCCATGGCAGTGACTCTCCCAGACATCCAGATTTGACCCAAGGCATGCTGAGCATCAGCTGTGCCTGGGTTGTTCCACTCCACTCTATGTGCTTATTCCAAGTGAGAGAAAAATGGACTCCAGGCATTTAATATATCTTCCAGAATAGAAAGGGTTATTCATAATTGTTCAGATCATACAGATATACATATATTTATGTATAGCCTCTCTTGAACCAACCAACTAACTCTAACCATCACTGATGTGGTGGCCTTCTCTCCTGTAGACTGGTCACTGGATGGACAAAGACACATCCTCCAGCCAAGGCAGCTGGTTGAAAAAGGTTTTGTTTTTTTTTTATCTGTTTGCGGAATAATTTTCCTTCTTTGTAGAAGATACTTGGCACCTTTTCCCTATCAACCTTACTTTTTTTATTATTTCTTCTTGAAGCTTCTATACTGATGAAATCGCAGAGAAAGTACCGATAAACAGAAAAGAAGCATTTAACTGCCCATTCTCCTGTTTTTCCTGAGTTTCAAGAATTATTCTCAGCACTGAGCTGAGTTAAAGAGGAGGTAACAAAATGTCATTCTTGTCCTTTAGTAGCTCTGCATATAAGAAAGTTTTTGAAAATAAGACCAAATGGAGGCAAGTACCTCCAATTTATTTTGATGCTGAAGAGATGGCAAGGAAAGAGCCCTCCTGACTCTTCTGCTGAGTCTGACAAGAGAAAGAAAACAATTACGGAATTTTCTGGCCTCCCTGCGCAGCAGACACCATGGAGGTTGTGTTGCTGTGCCTCAATGAGGCATGGATCACCTCTTGCCCCTCAGTGTATTCTGCCACCGACCAGACTTTTCCACTACTTTTCAGATCAATTTAGGAACATTGCAGTTGCCATAGATTTTATACTAAATATTTCATCCAATATTTTAGCCAATTAATATTTAGTCAGCTAAGGATTTCCTAAAATGCCTAAGTGATTTAAAAGCACAACTCCTGATAGGAGCTCATACCCTACTGAAAGTGGATGAACCCATGTCCCAGAGCTACCTCAGGCAGTTTTGAAACTGCATTGCTGATGCCCAGATGTGCATGCAAAAACACGCTTGCAAGACTCAGTCTCCCAGGTAACTCTTCTTTAACTTCTATCTCTTTTGGAATTCAGATTTTAGATGGGTGAACTGAATATTTGTCAGTAAAAGGAATGAAATCTCCAGCCACATTTTCCATACTCAGTTCATAACCAGACAGCCCTCAGAGTTTCCCAAAAAAATCATTTCTTTATCATGTATATACATTCAATACTCTGCCCATATTTCAATTCCCTACCTTGGGCTGTGTCAGCACTGTAACATGGTGGAGAGACACATGAAGAAGTAAAGCCAGCAGTACACATTTAACATTAGTAAAGAAACTAGATAATCTGGGAGGACAGGGGAACTAACCCAGCCTATACACAGAGGAAACCACATACATTTTTAAAAAGTAAAAAACAAACAAACAAAAACCCAAAACTCAATCAGTATTAACTTAGTAAGTTAGGAAAAATTTTAAAGTTCTGTATACAATCATGACCTTTTTCACCATTTTGTTTTCACAAAACAAGTGTCACTGCTTTTAATTTTACAAAGCTTTTGTTTCCTGAGCAAGCACACAAAAAGCAGGTGAAGACTCACCTATCAAGATCTGTATCATAATCCAGTGAAACAGCACAAAATGGCACATTTTAGCTGATGGAGGCTCCGGGAGAGCAAGGGGAAGGAGAGGAAATTAGATCTTCCACTGTCCAGAGATGCTGAGTGAGCCCCACTGAAGTTTCATTTCTCCATTTCCAGATTTTTTGTACTTTCTGCTTCTTTCCTATGCTTCCGGATAGAAGCTGGTCAGAAGAGGTGATTTGCCTGCTGTATTCAGTGTTGGTGTGGCCTCGGTTCAAGTTCAAGGCCCTGCAAGACAAGGAGGATGTGAAGGTTCTTGAATGCCTCCAGAGGAGGGCAACAAAGCTGGTGAAAGGACTGGAAAGAAGGTCCTGTGAGGAGCAGCTGGGGACTTTGGGCTTGTCTAGCTTGGAGAAAAGGAGCCTGACGGGAGACCTCACTGCTCTCTGCAGCGTCCTGAGGAGGAGAAATGGAGAGCAAGGTGCTGATCCCTTCTCCAGGGTACCCAGTGATAGGATGTGTGGGAATGGTTCAAAGCTGCACCAAAGGGGGTTTAGACTGGACATTAGGAAGTTTTTCCTTACATAGAGGGTGGTCAAACACTGGAACAGGCTTCCTGTAGAGATGGTTGATGCCTAAAGCCTGTCAGTGTTTAAGAGGCATTTGGACAATGGCCTTAATACCATGCTTTAACTTTTGGTCAGGCCTAAAGTGGTCAAACAGCAGGTGATAATTTCAGGTCCCTTCCAACTGAACGATTCTGTTCTATCCCATTCTCTTCTACCCCATTCTGCTTTCCTGTTACAAGACACTCAGCATGGTACTACCACCAGAGGTTTCAACTACTGTTGTTTTGCCTTTCCATGGAGTTCTAAAAGCCCATTACCATTCTCCATTGCTAAGAGCAAGTACAAGCTCTGTGCTTTTACACGCCTAAACATTTGGCTTAGTCTCCACCTCTGACTCTGTTTTTGCTTACATTTACGGAATCCCTTCATTTCTCCTGTTTCTGCCTTCTCTCTCTTTCTTTCTGCAGCTTCATATTTTCTATTTCCAAAGACAACCTTGGAGGAACTCTCACAAATGTTTTCTCACCAAAACAACATTCTTCCCAAACATCTGCAACACCATCTCCAATAAATAATTTTTACTCTTTCTGACTTTTTTTTTTTACTTTCTGACTAATGAATAAAGAAGTTCATTGGAAGTTCATCTCTGGACAAGATGAGTAATAAAGCAGAAGTAATTCAGAGCATTAAGGTCAGGAATAAAGGATTGTTGATAGACATAATTCTGTGCAAATAAATGTAGCATGATGCAAAGGAGAGGGCAATTGGAAGTTCAAATGATAAAATGATGGGCTTTAATCAGTTACTACTCCCTTAGGAATGAGATTTTGGGCTTATCATGTGTACTCAAGCCCATGAAAATATCACACCTCTGCTTGGTAGCACTGAAAAAAAAGCAAATCAAAGTTTAGTAGTTATTACTAAAGCCATGAAAAACAAAGCAGAAGATAGCATTACACCACTATCCAAGTCTACCTTGGTCTCTATGTATAGTTCTAGTCCCCTTAAAAGTGTATCTTAGATTCAAAAAGGGTCCCACGAAGGGCAAAAAGAATGGTGGAAAGTATGGAAGAGTTTCCACAAGAGAATTAGATGGGTATTCCAAGATGAGTCAGCCTGGAAAAAAGGTAAGCTAAGGGATACCATGAGCAGGTCTACAAAATCTTGAGAAGCACAGGAAGGTTGGGAGGGATAAGTTGTTAAATATCCTCCAAACACTGCATTAAAGAAGGACTCTTGACCTGTTGGACTCAGTAGTACGTTGGAGTAGGAGGCTGCCTCTCATTAGCATGCCCATCCATCACATCATCGCTAATTTAGAGTGGCAAGAAGTAGATCCCAAACAGACTAGACTCCAGCAAAGCCATGGTGCCTGGTTTCTTTCACCAGCATGTAGCCAGCTGACTCTGCTGTAGCCAACTTGGTGGCAGATGCAAGCAGCATGAGACTCAAAGAACTACTCTGAGTTTATTCTGAACCAAACCGACGCCTCAATGCTGCTCTGCACCTTCACATGCTTCAGTGCAGCATAAGCAACAACCAGTGGGGATAGACACAACAATACAGCGGTATCATATTTTCAACATTATAAGGCAGGTTAACCATCAATCAGTAAAACATTTCATTTGCTATATTCTACCAGGTACAGTTCATACAATGCCAAGTATACACAGCTCCAGCTGTTCTGCAAACAGAACTAATGAAACCTCATGTGTCCAATGTCCTGGAGATTTTTTCTGTGCAATGATCCCAGTTTCTCCTTTGTGTCCCATCATTCACTATCAAGCAATGACTGCAAGCCGATGCCCAGTATATGCCAGCACTGGGAGCAGCTGAATCCCACCTGGGGCACAAATTTGAGTCTTTATCCAGCTACCAATTTCCATGAACCTTGCCAAAACAGAACAGGTCAGTACTTCGCAGGTGACTAGGGAAGGAGGATTATGAACAGAGCATCTTGTCAGCATTCTTCCTTTAGCAAGGCTGGGCTAAATGCAGCAGAGTGCATTGAAAAAGGCCACTCAAAATACAAGTGTGCTGGGAAGAACCAGGAAAATATGGCTTGCTTTCTGCTTCTGTACTGCTATCTAGTGGCTTATTGCAGGCAGCAAAGGCAAGGCAGAGAGCTCTCTCTCAAAAAAAAAATAGTTTACAGCTCATTAGCCTTATCATGCCCAATGTGCTGCCAGTTTGTGTGCAACTGTAAAATTCCTTAATGGGTGAATGGGCTCCAAGTGCCACCTGCACATCTCAGGGGCTTATTTTGAAATGCCAGTTCCAAGATCCACTGACACGAGTGGAAGTAATGAAAAAGCATGGGAGCTTCTGCTGCATGACCTTTGCAGAGTCTGCTTACCAAGTAACTGCAAAGCAGAAAGGAAACTTTAATTGATATTTTTGGTTATCAGATATTCTAGACCTTTATTTTACATGAAAAGCTCACTGATATAAAAATTAGTCCGTAATATTATGAAAAAAAATCCTCATGGGCAAGCATTTTTCATGATTAACAAGGATGGTCCTCAAACTCCTTAAAAGCATGAACAGTTAGAATCAGGTAATATCGGTAACCCCATACTTCTCTAACTCTGTTCTCAGTAGAGATTGATTTGGGAAATGTTGCAGAAAGCAGAAATTGCTGAAGATGTTTTTTGAGATGTAGTTCAGAGACCAGATCAGACTTCCTCCAGCTCCAGTCATGGGCTAGAGCCCCCAGCAGCAGCATGCTCAGCCAGGCAGAACGGAAGCAATGTCTGCAGTGGGGTCATTAATTTCAGTTTAGCAGTTGTTACTAATAGTCAAATACAAAAATACAGTCTAACACCAGCAGGTCCTGCTTTCAGTAACTTCTTACACAAGGCAACATGTGACATGAAGACAGCAAAGGGCAGAGCTGATTTCCTCCACTGCCTTTCCTGGCCCAGGGATCAGTAACCACCCAATGTCTGTGCTCCCTCACTGAGCTCTTCAGTCAACCATGAATTCATCTCCACATTTTCAACATTTTAGGCCTGCTGCAACAGGCAGTCCCACGACAAAACACAATGCAACTGAAAATACAAACCACACCAAGGTCACCTATCCCAGCTTGCTTTCCATTTCTTCCTTTCTCAACAGGATGAAAAGGCTTTCCCTCTTTCGCGAGACTTTGCAAGCACGTTTACCTGCAAAATCTCACCTTAGCCAGGCTCTCCAGGATGCCTGGGGGAAAACACTCCCTTCCCAGCTGGCTCCAGCCCTCCCATCTCTACCTGCTGCAGGCAGGAAGGGTACCTGCTCCACTGACCTCAGCTCCCCTTAAAGCACAACCAGACCATGGCCCCAAGTGCCTCAGCTGTTAACATAAATACCTACTGATTTTATTATTGCTTCGTTATGCCTCATTGGATAATACAGCTTTGTTCTTTGCATGACTCCCTTCAAAAATAAGAACTCGATAGAAAGTTTGCAGTAAGTCTGTAAGCCTTCCCCGTGGCAGCAATGTCTGCTTTAAGTATTGTACGTTGTTGCTTGGGATGAGCTTCAGGGCAAAATTTGTACTAATACTTGGTAAGAGTTGGTCTCTCTCCTGCCTTTAGTTTAGTGTTGCAAAGAATAAAAGCTGAGCACCAGGTCAAACTGAGGGGCAATGCAAGAAAGACACTGGGCCACAGATGCTCCTCATTTACGAGCTAAAACCCATCAAATAAATCCAGCTTAAGACGTTAGAGTTATTTGGGATCTAGAGGGGTGCAAAGGCCAATGTTATGTGCGATATCCATGACTATTCTGGAAGTTAAGAAAAATAAGAATTTCGTCAACTTTACAAAGTAGCTATTTATGTTCAGTTGTTTTAGAGGCCTGGAAGTGACTTCTCAGGCCATAGGCGTGCCTGAGGAAAAAGCCCCAGAAAAAGTGATGGTTTTTGCAGAGGAAATCCTCTTAGTCATAGTTCTCGGAAAAGCAGCTGTGAATATTCTACACAATGAGGTACTGATCCTGTATGCTCTGAGGACATCCCATGGTAGGGCATGCATCAATAGCTCTGTGAGGTTTCACTGTGGGTGGATAGGAATTAGTACATTGCATAACTGAGCAGTTACCAGGACCGGGTATGCCTGACTTTAAAATTCAACTAAAGATAACACTGAAATACTAATAGTACTAAGTTTTTCCATGTGTCATCTTTGCCATGGCAGCTACAAGATTGCTTCTGCCCTCTGAGGGCATGGACTCTTTTGTAGCTGGCAGATACAAGACACAGTAAAGACAAACTTAAAACAAAACAAAAAAAAGTTTGTGGTTTTCCTTTTGTGATTGAGTGGCCATTCTGGCACTTCCTTTTCTTACCAAAAAGGAAGAGAGAAATTGAAGCAGATAATAAATATAATGGTAACTTTCTTTAGGAACTGATAAGTGGACTCTGGAAATTTCCATTCAAGACAGTAGGATTTCTGTTTCTGGAACAGGCTGATAAAGCTTTTAATTAGAAGTGTAGCTTTTATTTGTTTTATTAGAATGAGGTGAATAATGCTTCAGTAGTCCAGTCACGTTTAGCTGCTGAGCAGAGAGAGCAGCTAACATTTTGCAAACTGTTTAATGTCCCAGCGATAACAAAGGCAAGCACGCATACAGTCCTTAGTGTATTATATAAATGTTTTCCTCTACGTGGTTCTCATCTTCCAGGGCACTATTGTTCCCTGCACGTTCTGGTCTCCAATATGCAATGAAGCTGCACAAAAGAGTAAAAACCATGCTGTTAAACAAAGAAAAGGCAATAGAAACATAGAAGAGCAGATAGTTAAGTCAACCAGCTCACTGCAAAAGTGCAAAATATGCAAAACCACTTATTTGAACATTACTGGTAATGAATCATTTTTCTACTTATGAGACAAACGACACTTGAAGTTTGCATGCTTCCTAATGCAATGAACTGACACACTCATTTTTGCACTAACTAATAATAAGTAATAGGATTTATTAATTTCTTTTTGCAGTGTTTCCTATAGACTTGAGGTTAAAAATGAGGTTAAAGTATGCGATGGAGTGGTCAGCATAGTGACAACATTTTATTTCTGCAACCTAGTTTGTCTTACTTGCTAAAGCAGAAACAGAATACTTACTTTCCAAAGTCACCCATCTTCTTCATATTGGATAAATAGCCTAAGGATCATCCAGAATGAAAATCAAGAAAAAAGAAATAAAACAAATATTTTTATTTAAAGCATCAGAAGCAAGCAAAGTAGTGCATTTTTTAAAAATTGAAAGTGTAAGAAACTAGATAAGGGAACCTTAGGCAGATATTTTCAGTATAGGAAATCCCCATTATTTCCACAAGACCTAATTCATTTGGCTTGGTCTGACCAAAAGCCTCTATGCAGAAAGTCTGGCACAAAGAAAAATATTGGACATAGCTCTATAAAACAAGTGCCCCCGCCATTATCATTGAGAAGGACTGGGATAATGTGGCAACTGAGGAATGGGGAGGAAGGGAGCAGGGCAGGGGAGGTGAGCTTGTATGATGCATCTCCTCACCAGACCGTGGCTTGACTGGTTGCTAAGGAGTCTGAGTCATCAAGTGACAAGACCACGTTGGTACCTTGCCATTCTGTGCCCCAGAGACTACGGGGGGAGCTAAGTGAGCAACCACAGCGCAGGGCACAGCGCGAGGCCACCCAGAGACCTTCGCTCACTTCCCTGAAGCAGAAGACGTAGCATCTGCCAGAGCTGTGATGTGACACACCAGAGCCATCCGTGTAACCACCTGTGGAAAGTACTTACGTCTAGTGAGGAACAGAGCCAAAATTAGGACGGCTAGAAGTACTGCACATAAACCAATCCCAATGTACAGCCCGTTTTCTGAATACTGCTGTCTGGGAAGTGATAGAGACACGTTCTGTTAAACACAAAACAGGTGAGCATTAGTGGCACTGGGAGCAAGAAGCCCACACAGGACCCAAAGGGCATTTGTGTGTTTTGCAACCCTGCAGCAAAAGTGTGCTTGAGAACAAGAGCCTAATTTGAAATACAGGACTATTTTCAAGCAGAATCACTGCAACAGTTGTGTGAGCCATGCTGTTAAATATATTATTTCTTGAGATAGCCAAGGGATCTGAAGTTAACAAATCCCATTTGTTCAGGGATGCTATTTGGTGAATATTTTTATTATTATTATTAAAATATCTCCAGATGTCACACATACCCCCTCTTTAGCTTATTCAGTAGTCATTCAAGGCTTTATACCAATAAGTAAATATGCCTTCTCCTTGCACTGGTCTTTATTTAGGTAAAACTTCTTCCTGAAGGCAGCCATTAGATATCTAACCTCTCATTAGGAACTCGGGCTTGGGAAGGCGCTGAAGCACAGCATGGTCCCAGACTTTCACAGTGCTGCGTGTGCAGACTGTATGCCCACAGCACACATGTATTGCATGACCACAGCCTTTCAGTACATCACAGCAGGCCTTCCCAAAGCCTAGCTTTGCTGTCCTCTTTTCCTGATAAAATCTGGGTGACTTTACTGCCTGTCACCCTGCAGTACATGCTGGAGGACTCAGCAGGACAGCCACAGAGCTGCCTGGTTGGACCCCTTCACATGGGCAGTGTGGGTGCATCGCTGTGCTGCCAGGTGGTCCCTTCTCCACTCTTCCCCATATCCAGCCATACCTGCAGGTTCGAGGTGACATCCAAGCAGTCTGAGGTGCTTGAACAGGGGAAAAAGGCCTGAAAGGCAATATAGATGTTGCTAAAGCTCTTCCTGTATTATTAGGAAGTATTTTATGCCTGCAAAGCATTTTTTCCCCTTTAATAACAAGCATGTTAACATTCTTTGATAAGCACTAAATGTACAGACTAAAAAAAAAAAACATTCTTCTGCAGTCAAACTAAAACAGCACAAGTGAACTGTAGGGATGACCCAATAACCTCTTGTGTCTACCCATTTTGTCAAGCTATGCTATAGCACAGAGATGCTTACAGTTTGAGGAACTTCTGAAGCAGAAACCGATGGCCACACTCTTGTGATGGTAGAGGACGATTCGCTGGTGCTCCCAGGAGCTGAGCAAAGGCAAGACAAACACAGCACTCACACAGGGAACCATCCTGCCTGGACAAAGAGGATTTTGTACGGCTGACTTAGGAGCACTGAACTTAAGTATCTCTCTGTCAGGAATCTTGGCTCTGCATATCATAAAGAGATTGGTTCCTTCAGAGGGCAGCACAGAACTCTGAATAACAGAGCCTCTGCTGCCCTTTTCAGAGCTTTGAATTCCTTCCAGGAAACACTCAGCTCTTGCTGTTAACACAAGGCCTGTAAGGAAGGAGTTACCATGGTAGGCATCTGGTTTTGGAACCAAGAAAAGGCAGAGGATGCCTAAAGCAAACTTAGGTTATCTGATGAAAACTGATTAAGGTCACGCTCAGGGCTTGAAAGAGCAAGTGGTGCAGAGTTAGAAAAAGTAAGTGACACCTTTGAAGTCCCAGCCAGCTACACAATAAACAGACTGACCAAAGTGTGAAATATTTACGTAAGGACCTGTAGCAAATTTTAAGGTAATTTCCCAGAGCAAAGGTGTTTGCAATGCTAAAAATTCAGAACTGCAAATTTATGTCTTCCACATCATTAGTCTCAGTTTCTCCATTTGTTGTCATATGATACACAGCCCCTCTGAAAACAAAACATTCTGTTCACGTTATGTCAATCCCAGCTGGTTTGTTTGCTGTTTTAAATTGTTATCCTTATCCTAGAAACTTTATTTTGGTTCATCTGCCACACTGTTCTCTTCCATTGGAGATTCTGGAGTATTCCTACAGAGGCACATGGCCACCTGCCTTTTCCAGCCTCTCAGCCTGTGAACACACACACATGAACTATTCTGAAACATAAAAAGTTGTCCCACGAGCAGCTAAGGGAGATGGTGAAGAAGACCCGTGAGTTCTAAGATTGGAAGCCATGCTTTTTGCAACTAGAACAGAAACAGTCTGAGAAAGCTTTCACTTCTTCTTCCCAAAAAGGAAATGCAACTGTTGTAATATTTTAGAGTTGTTTAGCTGGGAACATCTGAGATGGACGGAGAAATACCAATGACATCCCTGATTCTTCTTTAAAGAGCCAGAGAATGAACTATCATTACACTACGAGCTCTCTTGTGAATAAAAATAAAAGTTCTGGTTTTCAGACTGAAAAAGATGCAGCTGAGTGGGTATACAATAGCAGTCTATAAACCTGTGAGTGGAATGGAGAAACAGAGTGAGGAATAGTTGCTCACCATCTCTTCCACTACAATGCGGGGCTACACATGAAATATGCTTATGCTATGGAGGGTGTGGGCAGCCTTGGAGACACAAGTTACAGCAGGGTGTAAGAATGCTTTGGTGCTGTACCACAAAATCACTGCCTTGTTTCTATGATCCTCCTTAGTCACCTGCTCTTGACTGCTGCTGGAGATGGGATCCTGAATTAGGTGCATGTTTGAGCTAGCCCAGTAAACCAGTTCTATGTTATATTACATTGAGCAACAAATAAATTGATCAAATCATGAGGACACCTAACTCCTAAAAATTTGTGGTTTACTGTTCATGGGATGCATTTCCAGAGGACAAGATGAGATTTTATACCACAAAAAAACCAACATAGCCAAACAGCCACCACAAGGAAAGAGCTTGCAGCATTAATAAAACATCTATTTAGGCACAACACCTGGGAGCAAAGTTTTTCCCATGTATACATGTTCCTTCTGTTGGACTCTTTATATGCTGTCAGGTAGAATTTAAATCCAAGTTCTGATCTCTGGTTCTATGACAATGTTTAGTAAATTTTAGCCAAGACATTTCTATCATCTATCATTTTATTTCCTTCCTAAGATCCCCATTTCCAATATAGCTTATACAGATTATTGAGAGTAATACTTGGATAAAAGTTACCTGGGGTCTGTTCAGAGGTGTAAGTGTGAGGACTTGCAGTAGAGATCCTAGCTGATGTTAAAAAATAAAACAAAACCAACATAAGTTATAATTAACCTTAGTGCGCATTTATGTAGTGATAAAGTTTCTATAATAAAAAATTGCTAGCACCAGCAACACAAATACATCTGTCAGCCGCTTTTTTAATATATTATCATGAAGAAAAAGTAAAAATGAATGGAAGTGTTGATTTAAAAAAATTGTCTATGCTAATTTTGTGTCCCTGGGCTTTACTCTAGAATTGAGCAGGGAAAATAGAGCACCTTTCCCTATGAAAAGGGTGCAAGTGTAACACTTTGGATTAACTGAGTGCCCTATGCTGCCCTTTCTCTTAAATTCTTCAAATAGTGCTTCTAAGAAAGATCAGCAGTGCTGTGCACCATGAAACAAAGCACCACGTCCTTTGTTTAATTGCAGTGAGTGGGATTACAACAATACCAAAGACAGCTTAATCTAAACAGCAGACCTGCAAAGTCCTAAAGATCAGTCCTATGGATGATTATAGAAATAATTTCCACCACAAGCTTTGAAATCCAGACTGAACAGCAGGTTTACCACAATGGCACTCACACAAGAGCACACCTCTGCACTCACCTTTCTCTATCACAACCTCACGGTTCTCTTTCAGATCATTGAACCACCCTCGGATCTCCACGCGGCAGCAGTTCGGCATTCACGATTGTGAGGGACACATCACCCACCAACAGGTTCCCTTTCAACGTATACCTGCTGTTGACCTGCTCTGTCACCTTCCATCCGTCTGTCCAGATAATGGCCTGAGTACATTTTGAATTAGGGCAGCTGTCACGACCCCAGCACATTGTTGTGATGTCTTGTGTCCCCGTAACACTGTAAGAGCAGGGCACAGTGACATTCTGGCCAACCTGTCCTTTCACAAGTAATCCCAATACTGTGGGACCTGTGGACAAAATGACAAAGGTTGTTGTTGAGCACGGAGCAAGCAAGTGGAAGCTTCTCACACATCTTGCATGACCCGATACCTCCCATCTCACAAACACCACCAGGTATTGCTGGATCAGGTTTTTCCATGAATAGATGTGAATCCCAGCAGGACTGATACAGTGAGGGATAATGATCGGGTCAGTGATTTGTTCAGAATATGTCTCTAGCCAGAGAAAGAATAAATACACTTTCTGCAGCCTCTGCAGGTAGGCAGAGAGGTGAAGAGAGATCAGAGTTTGGATCTACACAACCCTATAGCTTCTCTTTAACCATGTCTGGTCTGTTAGCTCTTATTTTTTTTCCTTAGTTCAGATTTAATTCAAACCACACAGGAGGGAGCACTAAGACATTGATTCTCAATAAAACAACTGTGGGAAACTCTTTATCTCTTTCAATGAAAAGACACTAAATGGCAGGTTTCATCAGAATGATTACTACCAAACAGGTTTCCCTTTTTCTTGCATAATAAGAGATATTTGGTCATTTCTATCAGAAGAGATTTTTCAGAGCTTTTCTGGGAAATTTTATACTTTCATTTTTCACTACCTTATTTTTTTTCTCCTCATTCTTATGTAGTTTCTAACTTATCTGGTTTCTTCACATTTCAGAAGGCTGTGTCACACTATTCAAATCAAAACCATGAGACCTAGCAGCAAGTAGCCCACTCGTCACAGTGAGATGGTATCTTTTGCTGTATTTAGACCACTGCTGTCAATATTAGGAGGGTTTTAATAAGAAGTTGTGTTAAGTGCCAGCCAATACAATTTGTGCTCTGGTGATCCAGTCATAGCCATCCTGTAACCACCTTCCTCTAACAGGTTACACACTGGGGCTCCTGAGGTGTGCGTTCTGTCTGCTTGTACTTCAAAGAAAACTGTTTGCTGTGTACTTATCACTACGTGTTTCTTATCAAATTCAGTAAAATGAGATCCCATGTGTAAATAGTTTGGTCTATCAGTATTAACATTTCAGAGACAAAATTTGCTGCAGGAACTACAGGCAACAAATAATGTCTACTAAAAGCCTAGCCCAGTCTATAATTAGGAAGGGAGCTCCCCGAGGCAGGTCAGCCAATATGGGCCAGGAGATCCCAAGCACCGCGTGGCTTGATTGCAGTTGTCCCTTGGGAAAAAGCTGTTTGGCTCAGCTCAAAGCAGTCATTTTCCTAACCTAAGTTACTATAGTTAAAAAATAACCCTACATGCAAAGACTGTCACAATAGCATACTAGAACCTAATCTCTGAAAATGAGGTATTTTATTTAATATAAAAAACAAGTTCTGAATGAATCTCATAATAAAAGGTTTTATAAAGAACTACAAGAGATAACACTTGTAATATCCCTTTTCTTTCTGCTGAACATATTCTACTACCAAATTTTTAATATCTACCTACCTATGCTAGTATGGATCTGCAATCTGCTGTTTTCAGTGCTACTGCTTTTAACAGTATTTTCCTAGGAGGAGAGCTTTCTCAGAATGAAAAAGGAGAAATTATCAGTTTGTCCCAGAATTTCACATTGGCTAAAAGCCCACCTTCACAAAGCCTGTTGAAGTGAAATAACCTTGTTTTACATCTTCTCTACAACAATTTAAAGTTCTCTGCTCATCTCAGATCATCATTATCTAAAAAATCAAACATATAATTCACTATTAAGACTAGCAGACAGCCCAAGAAGCAATGTCTTTAAAACCATCATTCCCTCAACATTATTTTGTTTGAGGCTGTCAGAAGACTACTGAGCTGCTGTGAGGAAGTTCTATACATAACACAAAACTGCAGTTTCTGTGCCATGTAGCCACTCCTCCTTGTGGCATAAGATACCTCTCTTTGCAACCCTCAGAAACAACAATGCATGTTACCTCCATCTACCTCCACCTATTCATTTAGGCCTACTTAGTTACCTGTAAACAGGATGAGAAGAATCCAGTTCACGCAGAAATAAGATGACATTGTGGCTGAAGATGAGGAACAACACTCCTGTTCACCTTTCGGGCACCTACATTCAAGAAAACTTATCTTCTTCATAAACTTCTGGTGGTACTCCTTAGTATGTCATCTTCAGGCACGGCTGAGAATGCCCTTTAGTTTAATCCGGATTGCCTTTCCTGTGGTTAATGTGTTCGTCTTTAGCCACGCAACCAAGGACTGCTGCCGCTGTTGTGCACAGCTGAACTCTTGCTGGCTGTGGTTTGACTGAAAGGCTAAAATACTTCACAGCACTTATGAAATCTACTTCTCGTTTTTTCCAGAGCTACTTGATTACAGTACACGCAACTGTTCTCAGCACCACTGAGCTGACACAGCTATCAGTGATCCAGTGTCCCATACTGTGTCCCACACCTGTTTTTGCCATAGCGGCTAGAATTTGGATAAGGGATTACATAGGATATATAACAGACTGTGGTAAACAGAAAGGACTTGGCAGCACAACAGATTCCTAGGAAGAATTACTCAAGCATTTAATCTTACATTTCTGGTTCAAAGCTACTTTAAGCAAACTCTCTTTTATTTGTAGGCTATAATCTGGTATTATCAGGAAGTTGCCCTACTGTTACACAACTGTAGCCTAATAGAGTTACAGTTTCCCATCATCTAACTCTTAAAAACTTTGTATGCATGTGGGCTTTTGCAGTATAAAGTTAACACACAGACAACACAGAGGTCACTTTATGTCGTGTGGAAACCAAGTCGTCCCAGGCTCAAGGCTCACTTGACAAAATGGTGCTGAAATACAGTTTTGAGAAACAGCCTTGCCTGGCATTGCTGATCCTGATTTAGGATCCTCCCAAATACACCAATGAGTGGAGTGCACCTCACTCAAAAGAGAGAAGCAGCAACATGTTTTATTGAGGTAGAATAATAATTTGACTGAGTTCAATCAATTTGATGGAATTTAACAAAGTTTAACAGTGGTGCACCAATGTTCAATAAGTTTGATAGCAAGGTTCACCTTATTAGTTACTGCATAGAAAGAAAATTGAGTTAGAATGACTCACACAGAGACCAGCAATGCAAAGGGTAAGGAAGACTCTCCCATTGAGTCACGAGGTTCAGCGTGAGCCCTCTTGCTTTCTAAACCCCTTATGGAGCCCAGGTGCTGCTAGGTCCAATCTTAGTCTCAAACGTGGACAATGGTTTGCATCTAATGGAAATATCTATACAAAGTTTATAGTAATTAATACTGAGTAATGACACAGATTAGTAATGTTTCGTAAGTATTAAATCAGCATGCTATTGTTCACTTACCGAGGATCTGTCACGAGTAAGGATGCCCTGCCTTGAGCAAGAAAGGATCTCGTAGTCTCAGGTAAGGAATCTCAAACCTTGAGAGGCGTCCCTGCTCACAGGGAGAGCTACCTGGCACACAGTCCAGCTGCAATTCAGGGAGAGCTCAAATTGGGCTTATCCAAAGATCTGCCAGCAATGAAAGGTTTCTCTGCCTTGAGGAGCAACCTTGAGAGGCACCTCAGCTCAAGGGGAGATCAGCATCATGCAGCTAGGCTGTGTAGCAGGGAGAGCTCAAAGAAGGCTCACTTAGGCTTTCAGATTTATGGAAGAAAGTGGTTGGCTTGTAGTTAAATTACACGTGATGGAAAGGTGTGCACGGTTCTCCCTGTACCCGCAGCTCTCTTTGTTCCTTGATAAATGGGTCTTGGAAAAGCCACCCACTATTCACGTGTCAATTGCATGATCGGTGCTCCAAGCTCACATGCATCAATGCTCAGAGTCACTCTGTTCCTCTGTGGGTGTTCAGAGAACAGACTGAAACTAGAGGGGTTCTTGGCCCAGCTACAGCTCAGGCCTGTACCTCCTTTGGACCCTGTACCAAAGTACCGCTAGTCTGGTAAAGGGGTCAAGTGCATCCACCACCCTCCCTGCCCCTGCACTGCCTGACTCTTCTTGAGGACATCTTGTCTTTTCATATCACTTGGACTAGAGCTGCAGCTGTGATCAAGTGTATTTGATCTACGGCCAACAAATGTTCTTCACTGATGCAACTTATTTACCTCACACTGTTTGATACAGACAAAATTAAGTTTTGAGTTAATTTTTATCAGTAACTGAAACAGCAGAAATGCTTCCAGAAACACACATTAGACTAGAACCAAAACCAACAGAGCTGCCTTGCATGATCTTACATAAGAAGTCACCAAAGTGACAGTTCCTTTGAGTGAAAAGGAGGAAAAGCAAGGTATTAAAGTTGCCAAGAGACAAATATTAGCAACAAACTTGTAGGAGAAAACTGAAAGAGAGAAAGACAAAGGGGAAATCTGGCATCCAGTGGCTGGAAGCAGGACTCTTAAGAAAATGCTTCCTCTTCACTTCTCTTATTTCTGGAGAAACAGGAAACTGCAGAGAGCTGCTACAGGAACAATTCTGATCTTTAACGGCAGGATCCTGAAACTTCTCTGCACATGTGGAAAAGGCAGGGCAAGCTGGCTCTGGCAGAAGGGGATGACCACATTCACCACAGCCGTGCCACGACAGCGCACAGCATCAGCTGATTAATTCCTCTTGGTGGTTCAGTGTGTGACAAACATCCACCCACAGCCCAGGACACGTCCCTTCTGCCAGTTACCTGCAACAATGTGCAGTGTGTGTGGGTCCACAAGGATTCCTCCTCTACATGAGCCACCTCTGGTCTCATCATCAGGAGCAGGTTAATTAACACACCAGAGACAACAACATTTACCATCTCATTTGCTCGTCAGTGAGTCACATCATCCTACAATGTTTGGTATGTCCACTTCCCTACAGGCATATGTCACCCACTGCTTTCACTGCAGCTACAGTCTTTTGTTTTACCAAAAGCAAAGTTGTAACAGAAAAAGGGAAAAATATCATTGCTTTGGCCAGACAAAGGAAGAGTCATTGCTTTGGCTGAAAAAAGCCCAGGAAGCCTCCCACAGCTTTCTAAAGGTTTGCTTTCAACAGAGGGGGGTGAGGAAATATAGAACAATTTATTCAGGAAAATGTTTGGAAAGTGAAAGCAGCATGAAGTCTTCTTTAAATTCCATGATCCCTGTTTACCCCAGTGGTTTCACAAAAAAGTCCATGGGAATTGTTAGCTGCTGCTAGGACACAGCTTGTGCAGTATTTTGAAGCTATGGTACCCAGGCCTAGGCCTTCGTTAAAAACATATAAATCAGACAAAAAAAAAACACAACAGGAAACCACTGAACATCAATCACATTTCTTTTTGAATGGCAAAGTTCAAATGTCCATGACAAACTGCAGTTCACAGTGTACAACCTCTCTTATCCAGGAGGCAGTGAATGTTTCTTTGTATCTTCCACGTCCAACAATATTTGCAATGCAGATACCAAATTAATTCTGTTTACTAGCAACAGTTTTAGTTATCTACAAGCAACACAATTTAGATCTAGTCCAGGGAGAAGGAAGGAAACAGTGGTGGATGAATAAAGGACAAAGTGTTACCTTTGTAAAATTATTTATATATTTCTAAAAAACTATGTTTCTACTTCTTTATTGTTGCTTATGATGTCATGGGCACTTAAAATAGAAGACGACGTCCCCCAGAGAGTCACACTTGCTTCAGTTTGTCTTTATCTGCACTGAGCTCAACCCCCAACACCAAGTACTTTTGTCTACCCATTTAAGTAACATTTCTGAAAACAACAGAACTGTCAAATGAAACAACAGACAAAGCTTGCTAAATCACAGTTAAAAACAGAGCCTGGGCAAGTTTCCTCTCCCGTAAAGTTTACCTGGTTTTCAGCTGCTTCACATACTTTGGAAAACATACGTATGTCTTATATCCAAGAGAATTAAACTTCAATCAATTTTAATTCATTTAGTTGCTGAGATTCCAGACAGTGTGTCTCTATAAGACAAATTTCATCACATGACATCTGTAATAAAGGAATTCTTATGTTCTCTTTAGTACAGTTATATTATTAGAAAACTAGGAAGGAATGGATTTTGCAGACTTCACACTAATTTTAATATTGAATTACACACTCCTGAAAAGACCCACTGAAATGGAAAACAACGAGCACTTATTTGAAATGGAGGAACTGTCAACTGCCATCCTCCTCAGTCAGATCCCTTAGTTGCTTCCACCCTATAAAGTCATTTAAAAAACACGAAGCATACACAAAAAAGCAGAAAGTGACAAATGAAAATACAACAGCAAAAGCTAACTTCAATCTGAGGCTATTCCATGATACATTTAACAAAATACTTGTTTGTTTCTACTAATAAACACACAGCTCACAAAATATGAAACATTTTCATCTGTCACTCACAACCTCCAACAGGTATACAGCGAATGCTTTGTCTGCTTGTACAACAGCAAAGCAAAATACAACATATACCCTCTGAATCCATTCTGCCTCTCACTGTGGCAAGCTAATGAAAGAAAAAGTGTTCCTCATGTCATCTCATCAATAATTCTACACATAGCCGCATCTTTGTCCAAAACCTGATCTCTCCTGCCACCAGAACGCTCTCTCTGTTTTTCACTCTGTCCAATACAGTTGCTGCCATCATCACCATCCATTGGTTCCACCTTCACTCCCAGTCCTCCCTCTGAATGCGGCAGATCATCAGGCAAGGAAGCCAGGCAGTTCTGAATCATCTCTACAACTCGCTCCAAGTGCTTCTGAAATCGCTCTGCTGTTTCCAAACGCTGACGTTTCTGCACCTCCATCATGACTCTCAGTGTTTCCCTGGCTTGGTGAGGGCGATACTCATTTATGAGATGATGGACATGAACAAAAAGCAGTTTCAAGTCTTCCAGTTTCTCCTCTCGCTTTATACTCCCGGGACTCCTTATCAAGATATCCAAGAGGTCCAAAAAGTTGACCAGGATAGACATATTGAGTTTTCTTAATTCCTTCTTGTGATCAAACTGCATAGGATGCAGCCGTTCAATACCTTGGCTCTCCAAGGGTCGAATAATCAGATCATCACACTGAAACTGATTACCAAACATCATATAACTGTCTTTCACAGGTGGAGGAGGCTTTGGCGCCAGGCCTTTACGGATATTTTCATCAGTATACTCTTTTATATATTGCATTGGAGGCGGAGGAAGGGCACTCACTTGCTGAGGTTCACCCATTTTTGCCAGATGAAAATACCTGAGGAATGCCCCAAGAAATGTATATTAAACAATCTGTGTTACAACCTTACCATATAAATAAAAACAAAGGCAATATAAGAGTTGGCTGTGAGAAAGTGAATCAGAAGAAATCCATCTCAGTGTGTAGAATATAGGAAACTCGCAAATAAACCTGTATTAGCTTTTCACCAAGGTATACTTTTAGCAGGATTAACATCCCTAGAAGCACCTAACGCATCACTGTCCCGAACCATTAAAACCCAGCCTGTAAACACAGTAGCCACAGGAAAAGGAGAGACCCCTTCCCTCGCAGAGGCCTGGTCCGCTAACTCCACACCCCGGGAGAAGGGAATCGCTCAGCTCGGCGGCAGGCAGCACCGCGCTCAAGGGAGGACGCGGCCTCACACC
>NW_010165878.1:134646-161187 GCF_000695765.1 Mesitornis unicolor | reverse complement strand
CCCCCCAGGTTTTGGTTAAGTCCCTATTCCAGTTACAGTTAATTGGAACTAAGTGAAAAAAAAGCAGCATTTTTCTGCATCTTTTTCTCCTGGAATTTTTGGTATCCCAGAATTTCAAGGTCAAAGAAACACAAAAAACTCAAAAGAGGAAATTGATTGCTCACCTGAGATGATCTGCCAATGCAAGATGACTTATCTAAAGAACAGAATGTTTAAAAATGGATCAACTCTTAGCAAATGCTTTATTCATTGCAAGACTGAATTACATTTTTTTTTTCAATTAAGAGAGAAGCACTACTCTAAAGAGAAATTCTATTTCCTTTGCTTCCTTATCCAAATAATAGTTTGGAAGAAGTTTGGCATCTGAATATTCTCTGTGGTATAATATCTGACAGATGGCTTTGACTGAGTAAATCCTGGTGAAGAAGCTCACTCAGTCGTGAAGCAACCTCCAAAGCCTCCAAAACATTCAGTAGACCTCTACTATTCTTCCATTTCCCTTTGCTCAGGGGTGAAGCTGTAGTGGTTGCAGTAGACACACTGCTGGGGTACATCTACCTTAATTAACTCCTTAGCTCAGTTATTCTGACCATCTAGAAAGATGGATGAATGTTATACATCACCTCACCACCATCAATCGTTCACCCTATTAGAGCAGAGCAGAAGAATATAGACAAATGATTTATTCATCAAAAAATAACAGGTTCAGCTGACCTGAAAAATAGCCGCAAAACTGGGTCAAATCCATCAAAAGGCGTCTACTGGATGCCTCACACACAAACACACACACAGTGCCTGTAAAAAACAGAAGGCTTGGGACTAACCTTCTGCTAGGACTGTGATTGGGACAATGTTCAAAGTATGTAAGGGACGAAAGTTCATTTTACTCTTCTCCTTGGACCTGTATCTGCTGATCCTGGCAGGCCCAAGCCACCAGGCTTCATGATGTCTCACAGTACCCCCTGCTGTCTCACATGGTGTGAGGTAACAACATATTTACTGGGGCCCAGAGGAATGAAAATAACTCTCAGTAATGATGAGTGACCTCAGCGACAGAGTTACTAAAATGTCAGTGCCCCAAGCCTGGAGTGAATGAACTTGGGTCTCTCACTTCTTAACTACCACAGCTTCAAGATGAAAAACTTTCCTACAACTTTGTCCCAGCACCTATTTCCATCTCTTTACCTCTGCTGGTTAGCATTAATTAAAGATTCCTTGAATAGGACCAAAATACTTGCTCTGAGTCAACAGAAAGGGCTTGATTGATCCAGAAAATGTTAAGGAAGAGAGCTAGAAGTGAAAAAGTTTACACCAGTAAGAAAAAAACAACAATCTCTCTTTTCAAAATGTTCACATCTCAGGTCAGCAGACAAAAGAGCACATCACCTGTGCTCTCCTGTACCTTACTGACTTGTTCTAGTGAGTAAAAGGGCAGATGGACCCTATACAGAACAACACCAAGAACACCTCCCATGCACCCTTATTCCCTTGAATGCCAGGTAGGTTGGATTCTCATTCAAGCTAATTTGATCACTGGTAATGACCTGGTATATTGTCACCTAAATATAGAAACAAGTATTCAGTAAAAATTTTAATAAAGGCAGGAGTGGGAAAAAAGGTGTCTCTTGCCTAGCCATAGCCTTTTTGAAAAACTAGAGATCTAATAATGGAAGTTGTTTATTCTAATGCTTCTGATGAGATAATATTAATAGCTTTCAATCAAATTAACTGCCTCATGCTGAATATCCACTAACTAGGATCCTATGCTCATTTTTATTCTTTTTTTTTTTTAGCAGGACATCTGGTGTTTCGACAATTTAAGGACTGTGTTCCTGAAATAAGGCTAACAAATCCTATTTAGATTGTCATCACTAAAAAGCAGTAAATTCACAGATGTTTTTCATAAGGCAAGAAAGTTATTTTGACAAAGTATTAAAATTCTACAATATGCTGTCCTATTGGAAGACCGTAACAGATTTTGCCAGTCATTTCCCAAAAGTACAAAAATTGTTCATTGGTATAAAAATAAATGTTCACTATCTTTCTGTTCCTATGAACCTTTTGTAAAATGTTTCTAAGCTCTACAGTGTCATTTGGAAAAAGTCACAAGCTTGGGCAAGTCTGACTGTGTAGGCTGTAAGATACAGGGCTGTAAGTGAGACATAAGAAATTATGTTGATGGTGCTAGAATGTTGATGATGAAGAATGACAAAAATAAAGATAAATGAAATGTGGTTCATGGCTTGCCTTTTTTCTTCAACCAGAAGTTCATCCCAAATCCATGTATCACTAAAGGCCAGTATTTGAAGTATATAAGGTCCACAGCATTATGAACATGGCAAAAATTTTTACCAAGTATTTATGTGCTTTTCTGAGTAACAATAGACACAGGCATATAATCTACTGTTTGGAAACACTTTGTGAACTTGTCTAAATCTTTAAACTGACACGTCACTCTGTTCCCTGCAGTTCTACAACTTAACATCCTGACAAAACAACTCATTTCTTTTCTTAATCTATCCAAAGAAATTTGCCTTGTAATACCTTCTAACATTTTTAATCACACTTTCTTCCCTTCATTTTGATGTTGGTTACTAACTTTAGAAGAACCATAAATCAAGTCATTTCTTATGTACTTTTATTCAGAAGTTTTAAATCAGGATCAGTGTCTTATTATGATAGCCACTTGTGAAAAGATGAAAAGCTTAGGAATATTCTTCCAAAATTTCACTGATTTATCAGATTTTTAAGACAAAGCAAGAACTAAAGGAGTACAACTGTAATAACAATATTAACTATGCAGTTACCTCAGTCAGTTAGTCCCAATTTGATCAGCTTGGTTTTCCTCCCTTGTTATTCACTACTTCATATTCCCTGTAGTCTCTGAATATTTCAGCACATTTCCTTCTTGATCTCTGTTCTACAGAAGGAAAACAAACAACCAAACAAACAAAATCCCACCAAACATCTGGATAGTCTTCTGCATAGATTTAAAAATCTCAATCATTTCTAATTCCCTTATAAAACTGGGAAAACCATACTCAGTAAAACCTGATTTTCTCTGTGAATAATGGCTTCTTTGATCAAAATTAGAAGATGGTAACAAAAAAAACCTTATGGCTTTATATCATTTCCACCCAAGAGGTTGAAGTCTAGATTGCATGAATTTGAAAAACAAAGGTGTTCATTTTTTGCATAAACTCATATTTATAAACTCAAGATAACCTTATATTCTTCATAATTATTATAGCCTTAACTTTTAAAGTCAAATTCTGACATAATTGAGGTGGTTTTGAGAGAAAATTCGTCAGCAAGACTTCTTCCCTAATTTTTAGTTCACAGTTCAACTTTTCCCTTGGTTGAAGAGTCTGCATATTGGAACAAAACCAAGTTTACAGAGCCTTCAAGGCATTCACACTGTCACCTAGGCTGTGGCAACAGCATTCTGTTCCTACACTCCCTGTGTATCAACAGACCCTGGTGTGTAATAGTGGACAAGTTTGTATTTCCATATATATAGGCCCTGATTCTACAATCAGATCCATCTGGACAAAAGCCCTTTGTCTGTGGAGAATACTCATGATTTTGAAGTATGGTCATCTGTTCTGAGATTTTAAAACTAAGACTGCATGACAACAACTGTTTTTTTCCTCACAATAGAAATGCTATACAATGCTTATTGCTTATTGTACATCATTACTGTAGATGTGGCCGAGTTGTGACTTTATTTTGTACAAAAAAATGTATTGGGCGAGAGACTTGTTACACTGTCAGTGTGAAAACAAATACTGTGGATAGTTGAAGAGTGCTAAAGCTCCGTACCAAGAAACCACTGGTCACATCTGGTTGTGTCACAGTTTCCTACCCAGCAGAAAAAGATATAGATGTCAAAATGTTTAAGTTATTTATTGTTCAAACAACTATCATTATTCCCCTCCTGTCTTCCATATGCAAACATATATGCCCTGTTTCTGGGTTTGGGTTTGTGCGGTTTTTTTGGACAGCCGCATGTTGAATTAACACACATCTAGTGTACGGAGACCTTGCAGCTCTACTGTTGCATAATCTCCTTCTCCCAGGTGGTATTAATAATTATTAGTCTGCTGTATTGAATAACAAAAGAAAATCCATAAAGGATTAATCAGAGAAGGTAAGTTTTCAGTTGATTTCTGAGTAAATTGTAATCTATACTGAAAATGCTACATGCAAAGATAATTGGCATTGTTTTTTTAAATGAAGTGAGAAACTGAATGACCACGAACAATAAGAATATTCTCTAGCTTCATTATCAAATGGTTCTTTTCTGGTCAAGATGAAGGCCTTTATCAGTCAAGCTCTCTGAAGCTCCAGTTTGCATCTGTCTGCACACTGTGCATAGCAATAAAATTAAATAGGAAGCTTGCACATTTAAGAGTATTTGTTATTACCTTCCCAAGAGCACTTTAGCTTTATTTTGTAGCTGTGTTAAATGAGCAAGGGCTGCAAGAGGAATGTAACTTATTGCTTAAAGCAAAAATATGTCCAATTTTGCATCCACAAGCACCTCCTTTTTCATAACCACCCAAAATAATGATGTAGCTTATCATTTGTAGAATCTACTAATATAGTCAGAGATTCAGACTTGCTGTACACAAAAGAATAGGCATTTTCCTCATTACTTTCAACTGACTGAGCAGCAGAGTCTTTTGCTTCAGCACATGTAGAGAGAAATAATTTTGAAACATAGCATGGGAGTTTTCACAAATAATTTAAGTCACAGAAGAAAAGGTACGATCAATTATTCTGTTTAGTTTTTTAAGCACTGTCATTCAGCAGAAAAGATCTTAGCAAATTATTACTAAAACGATGGAACAATTAATGACTTCTTTTTTCAAATGTCAAACCCTATGTTGAATAAACAGGCACTGATTCACAAGGGTGCATCAGTAAAATTAATTTTTATCACCTGATTTAGTCTGTTCTAATCAACAAAGCACCTTAGCATATGGCTGATTTGAAGGCTTTGCTCAACTCAGCTAGAATCAACAGAACTTACCTCATGCGTAAGGATATTAGTAAAGGGAGATGGACTTAAGCATGCACTTAGATGACCTTACTGAATCATGGTGTAGACAATTTGATCTGCACAGGCAGACATCTGTGAGCATGAAATCTCATTGATATCAATGAGGTTTTCTATGAATTGACCACAAAGTCAGGGCTTCATTTATTAGATGGACAAAAATGTGCCATTTTTGCAGGTTTTAGATAACAAAGGAAAAAACAACAAAGCACAACAGACATGAAAAACGGTATGCTGTATGCAGCTATGTGTGTATTTTTAAATATTGCATATAAACGCAAGTAGCATTGCATCTGCCGGCAGAAATGTGGCTCTTAAAGACACCCACCAATAGAACTTAAGGAAAGTTAGGTGATGAATTGCAAGCAGATGCATCTTTACTGCACAGTCAGGATTTTATAATAAGCCTGTAGGTAATGTTTGTCTGCATAATTTTCTTACTCAGCTAAAAAAAAAAGGAGGTCTTTCTTGGGAAAAACTTCAAGAATATGTACTAAAGAGTAGGTCCCATGGGGAATTAAAAGAGATTTAGGCATCTAAAGTATCAATTAGATGCCTAATTTAGATTCTTAAAAACCACACCTAACCTTAATAGCACTGCAAAACCATACAACCCAAACTTTACAACAGAAGAGCCCACTACATGTCTTAATATGAAAAAGCAATCTGCCACATTAACCATTTGTCCTGGTGGTCAGGACATGTACAAACACTTAAACATAAATTACATAAACATAAAATCTGCAGACTTCTGAACAGCTCCACAAAAGGTAATGAGCGTGTGAAACCTCAGCCTAGGCTGGCTAACCCACCGACTGCTAATTAGGGCACTCTCCTGGGAGATTTGGGTTCAAATCCTCTCAGATAAATGGTGCTGAACAGCATCCTGAGTGTCCTTATTATCTGGTGACTTATGAAAAGAGCACCCAAGCCAGTGTTTCACAATATAGTCCTAATCCCTCATTGGATTTAAAAATGAGAGACTTTCACCCAATCTTTAGGGGATGTTTCAAGGGTATGATGGGGGAGAAAAGGCTGTGTTTTAATTATGTGCTATCCAAGAGCAGTATTTCCTATTAACTTCTGTAGGTGACTCACTGTCCTGCATTTTTATGGCACCCAAAGCTCTTCATGAACAATATATGGATCCTATGCACTACTTTGATATTCTAAAACACTCTTCCATACTTAACGATGGTTAGACTGTAATCTTCTTTGTATAGCTGAATTTTCCCCAAAATATTTCTGAATTGTTCCTTTGGCCATATTTCAGGCAAACTAAGACCAGAGAGTCATGCAAGTATCACAGTCCTTCAGCCTGTTTAAATATTTTCAAATGTACATTACAAAATATTTGTTTAGGGCCATATTAACACCAAAATTACTACATATAGAGAGAGTTTTTCTTTTCTAAGTAGCATTTATGTGAAAATGTTAAGTGTCAGAGAGAAAAAAAAACCAGATAGATTCAAAAAGTGAACAATATTAAGATATACGCTATCCCAGGCACTCTTTTGGGAGGTTAATTTGTGCAGCTCCAAGAAAGGCACAAATGTTCTCTGTCCACACTGTGCTGCAGTTGTTGTTCCATGGTAAAACATTCAGTCCTCATTCCTGGTTGAGGATCTGATGGACAGATCCTGGTTGCATGTCAGGAAGAAACCTGAAAGTGCAGGTGCTCCTTTCATGTCCAGATTTGTTTCAGAAGGAAACATTCATTTGTTCCAATAGCTAAAATTGCCCAATTATCAGAAAGTGAGGATGAGGCACAGATCAGACATACAGCAACATTGAGTATCCTTTCATCATTCAGTTACTAATTTCATCTAGGTTTATATGTCTATTTGCACACATTACTGTGCAGTCTCTCAAAATGAAGACTAGTTACAGAAAGCTATTTTCTCTTGTAGCTACAGGGGAAACTGTTGCTATGCAAGCAGCATCCAGAGCAGTCCATTAGTCTTTCAGGTATACCTGAAACCCAATTAAGTGTGCAATCGGAATAGGTTATTAGGAAAGTGTTCCAGGAGGTTTCTGCAGTATTACAATTGCTCTATATATTGGTGACAAAGTTTGCTTGCTTATTAATTTTAAATGCTGTAAGACTATTTTTAAAATACTCACAAAGGAACTGTTAAGTGTTTTTAAATTGTGCCTTGCTCAAGTGATAAAGGATGCTGCCTTTAGTTTTGGACTTAAACTCTTCGGCTGGTGAAAGAAAGAAGATATGCATGTATCGCAGAGGTAGATAGGAAATTCATTACTGAGTTAATTGCTAATTAGTCACATAAACCTGACAGCATTTGAGCTCCTCTTTCTGAAAGTTACTCTGAACAGAAAGTCTTTTATTCCATTTATCAGTGTTTCAGACAGGTGCTGCATCTCACCAAGCGCCAGCAGATGAGTGGGCTCCTCTGCCACCTCACAGACGTGCTCCTGGCCAGGACCTTCTAGCAGGGGTTCATGCCCCCATAGACATGAGGCACTCTATGGGCATCATGCTCCAGCTGCCACTGGGTAGTCCCTGTCTATTTCTTAAATGTGAATCTCCTGTGACTCCTACCTTTGGGTCCCAGGAAGGACACTGCTCTCTTAAGCTGCTTCTGCAGCTGCCTTTCTCTCACCCAGTGACTGAAATTACTGTGTCCCCTTTGCAAACGGGACAGTGAGCACCATCACCGGCAAAGCAGTACTTCACACATGCCCAGCCTGGAGGGATGCCTACTCCAGGCAGCCAAGTGGGCCTGCTTCATTGCTGTAATGCTGAATAAGATGCCTAAGTAAATGTACCAGACTGTCTAGCAACAGACTGTACTTGGTTTGACAATCGGCAATAGGTTTTGCAGGGGGAATACCCTTTCAGCAGATATTGAGCTCTGAAATTTTATACAAGAAATAACCCACTCAAACTTTTGTTTTCTCAGAATCATTTGTTGATATGAATAGCACCAATTCTGTTTGCCTCCTGATAAACCACTGCATGTTACCCTTGTGTGAACTCAGATAAATATCGTGTACCTCATGTGGCAGGCACACCAGTTGCCACCAGCTTCGTGTTTTAGTGCCCTCCACCAGCATATAGCAGCACGAGGACTCTACCGTGCAGCCACTATAATATATATGCAGCCAGCATATGGTGTATGCTAAACCATCGGTATGGTAGGACTCTTACATAGCCATTCATTGCACATATATTAATCAAGCCGCACAAGGGGAAATTCCATGTGCTAGTAAGTCAACAAAAATCAGAACAGATGCAAAAGACCAGAAGAAATACGTTGCATATTTTCAGACTTTCAGGATAGTTGCACATTCTAATTTTTTCACTTTCATATTATTCTCTGCAGTCAAACTAAAGAAGAGTATTTTGTTGACAAAATGGATTCAAAGTCTGTGCTAATAGCCTAAGCTCTTCTATCCTTCTCTTCCAGGTGGTTGCTTCAGTTTCATGTGGTGCAGCGTGCTGCTGTTGTATTTGTCTAACAGGGCAGCTTCAGATACCTAATGCTTTTAGTGTGTCAGTCAATTATTTCTTTGTTTTTCTATACACATGGATACATTGTCAAGGAAATGGAAATTTAAACAAGTCACAGAATTTCTGAAATATAGATGACATAAAAGCCACTTGCTAAAGTAAATCATACCCTGGCAACTTAATGTCTAGCAGTAATGAGAAAATTCAAAGTTATTTCTAGTGACAATTGATCATACAACGACAGTCTCCCTGAGAAACACTAGTTAAAATTGAAAAGAATGTCATGTCCATCAGTAGAGAAAATACCTCTGAAAGCAAGTATAGCAGAAGGTATGCTAAATAAATTTACTGAAACATTTAACGGGGTAAAACCAAGTCAGATTTGTTTCTAAAATTAAACTGTTTATGATACTTTGAACTTCCGAAAACATTTAGCTTAAAATCCAAAACGTCCGGTCTATTACCCTCATTTGCTTGCACACAGATTTGTTTTGCTTGAACATGCCAGCATGAAAGAAAAATGGTCTAGAAGGCCACCACAAACAAAATAAAAACTTCACACTCCACAGCGTCCTTGCTGAAGACGAAAGAAAGTTGCCATGAATAAAGAAAGGAATCTGCAGTTGACTTATTTTCTGCATATACTTTTCATGCAGCATATACTTTTAATCTGAAAGCTCTATGGTGTTTTTAATAATGTTTTTAACCTTGTTCTTTTAGGTAAGATTTTCAGATTCACAATGCTCTTTTCTAAAGCACAGCAACTAAGGAAGATGAGCAGCACAAAAGGAAGGAAAAACTGAGCTGAATTGGTCTGGGGTTCCACTAATTCCTACCACTGAAAAAAAAATGAGCATGGAGACATAATGCCTGTTTGATACCAAACAAGCTACTTTCTCCCTTGCAGAATGAGGTCACTTTTGACTGGATCAAGTGACATCTGACTCCACCCTACTGGCAGGATGTCAGTGCACCAAATCAGGCAGGAATAGATTTGACCATGGGAATGAGTTAAGCGCATGTGGTGAATGTATGCAGATCATTCAGGTCCACACTTCAAGTCCATGTCACGTACGCTGCATCACATGTGGATAAGATTATTTAATGTTTACATCACTTTTGGATAGGATAGGATAGGATAGGATAGGATAGGATAGGATAGGATAGGATAGGATAGGATAGGAAAGAAGGGAAACAAAAGGATGGGCAAAGATACTTAAAAAATCTCTCATCTATAGCTAAATCCCACCCTGGACATTTTGTGGAAATCAGCGAATATTGTACTTATTGTTGCAGAGCAGGAGGGAAGAAGACAAAAAAGTGTGGGTTAGACATCATGTCAGTAACAGGTCTCTGGTTAGGAGTAACTGCAAACCACTCCTCAGCAGCAACCAAACCCCATGAAGGCAGCATCACTGCCAACCACTTGTATCCCTCACCTCAGCTACAGTCCACTGTCACTGCACTTCTCTGGCTATTGCAAAGACTTTAGTTTCTACTTCTCCTAGCAGCTCTAGCTCTTGCATTCCCATTGCAGTGCTACAGCAGGGATAGAGACTAATGAAAGGTTTCACAGGGGATAAAATGCCTAACTGACACTTACTACTGTTATCATAATTTCCTATGGCAGTCACCAGCCAGGGCCTGGGGCCACTGTGGCATAATCTGAATAGAAAAAAAGGCCAGGGATCTTCTGCTGAAAATACAGTTTTTATTAAGCCTATTTAATACTTAATTCTCATTTAGAGAAAGGAGAATTCAGTTTAAAACAGAAAGTCTTGCATGTGCTCAAGCAAATTTAAAACCAACAAGTTCCCACTGCAAAAACTGAAATCTCCTTATGTGACATGAATGTCACACCACAGGACAGCAGAGTAGGAAAACACATATTTAAAATCATTTTGGGAAAAGAAAAATCTTTTAATTAAACAGATTAGATAAAGAGCAAACCTGATGACCTGTAATGATTTATTTTACCTGCAGGACACTTAATGCAGAGTCTTAGACTTCTTGATTCAGTAAATCATATATATAAACTGAAACCCTTCCAATGTTTTCCTGAATTTTGTTTACACGCATTACATATATATGTGCTTTCTTCTTCACAATCTGTAATCTCTTTTACTGAGATTACAGGAAAATGAAGTTCCAATCTTGTGCTTTGTGGCAGTCACTCTGTTAAGTATATAAATGTCTGTGCAATAAGAAATGTATCATTATTACGATTTTAACAAGAGAGAAAACATTTTAATGTGAAAGTCTGTCATCTGGAGCTGCCCTGAAACTGTAAAGTTTGTATCACAATTTTGAACTGTAGCCTAATTTCCAGAACCATAATTTCTAACATGTCATGATCTGGAGATAGTTCATGTAATAGTGGCAACCATGGACCACTGTGTGTGTGTGTGTGTGTGTGTGTGTGTGTGTTATGTATGCTGCGTGTGCTTGTGTGTATGTTGGTGGTGTTGAGTCACACAAATCACAGTGAGCCTTTTCTTTACTGAGCCATGGCATACTCAGCACTGTGCAGGATGACGTACAACACCAGATAAAGCAATTATGCTTTTGGAGCAAAAGAAACCAGGCTGCTGCAATGGGCCTTAGCATGCTTTGTAAACATTCAGCAGGGTCATTCAGTCATGCTTGGCTGGTTAGCCCATGCTGAAGGCCATCTTATTGTTTTCATCTCTATTATAGCTAGCACACCTGCCCTTCTGATTACAGACCTTACAGTAACTGTCTTCCATCTGGTAAGCCACAAAAATAGAATCTGGTTTTCCAAGCCCTGATTCACTGGAGCAATTTTCACTCTTGCAGATCTTCCCATTTAAACCGTCAGATCTATTCTCATGGCTGAAGGTCACACTAAAAGATTGAGGCAACTGGACTCTTTCAATAACTGACATCTTGGAAGCCACTCGGAACACTGCGAGATCACTGCTAAAATAATGTTCACAAGAGAACTGCTGTGTGTAGCAGGGAGTAACAAAACCAGTGAAGGAGATAAACATACGGAAAGGAAGACAAAAGTACATGTCTCCTAAGGCACAATTAGAACCACACAAAGGCAGACGACAGTGCCTTGAACTTGCGTCCTTGCTAATCAAGTGTATTCTAAGTGACAGAATTGGCTGGCTGCAAATCAGAAAACAGGAGATGGTAGCTGCCAAGGTTTGTTGTTTTAATGCAACAACACTGTAAAGAGATTTCAAATTGTGGCACACTGTACAATATCCTTTTGTACAGAGTTGGTTTGTGAACATCTTGCAAAAGATAGCAACACATTTCTGCTTTGAGTCAGAACACTGGGAGAAATGCCAGGCTAGCCCAAACTGATTTGGTTACCTACATCACTTCCAGCAGATGTCTTAACAGTGTAAATGCTGCTAAGATGCACATAAAGAACGGAATGTGATTAGAATGCACATGAAGTGGAAAATGCTCCATTCCATGCATATATACATAAAACTACACTAAAAGAATTGTTCAAAGGACATTATTCATATTGGTAAGTGTATCACTAAACTCACAACCCTCCTCTTTAAATTCAGTTCAGTGTCCCCTGTCAAACTTCTCCAGTGAATTATCTGCTTTGTCTCCCCCGTCTCCTTGGTGGCTTCCAAAACCTGGAGCTGATTCCAGCTGACTCATGGACATACGAGCCCCAGGTTCCTATCTTCTGACCTGATTCCCTCACTGATTCCTTCTTTTGGAAAATTCAGCACTCTGTACTTCTTCAGAAATTTGTTTAGCTTGTCCACCCTGGCAGTAGCTAGGGCAGTCAGCACACAGCATCATCTGAGGAAGAGCAAGATGGTGAGGCTGGTCTTTCTGCTCCTGCCAGCTACTGTGGCAGGCAGCATCTAACTAGGTACAGCTACATGTACAGAACCATGGTGTTCTCTTCAAAGACCTAAGAGTAGGTAAGGTGTGTCTACTGTGGGCAGTTCTTTTCAAGCTTTTTAGAAAACATATGCAGACGAACCTCTTGAGAAAATTTGGATGCTTTTTGCGTAGGCTGAAAAAAGAATGACAAATTGTCACAACTGGTGACAAAATGTCACCCTCACTATCAAATGCATGAAGGTACTCACACTGCTGAAGATGGCCAGATTTCATTATTTTTTGCCATGGAGAGCAACCCCTTCTCCTGTGCCCTTGTTTCCTGAGATAGTGTAACAATTTTGCTATGTTCCACATCATCCATTGTCAATTGCATTGTACTATGAACTTGCAGCACAGATTACTATCACCCCTACTACAGGATCAAGTGCCTTAGCTAACAAAGCAGCTGTCAGTCTGGCCCATAAGAAAAGCACACAAGAACTGATGAGAATTACTGTGGGGACCCAGATGCAGTTAAATTCAGCTGTAGATATCTCTCACCTCCAACAGACTGTGGCACTTCTTCCTTCAAGGAGACTCCAGCAAAGGGCTGTGGGAAAACTCTGCAGTGGGAAAGATGCTCCCCTTTCCCATTGCCCTTATGGTGACTTTGGTACCTTCCAGGGGTAAGCAAGGCTGCTGCAGGTCTCCTGGTGAGGGAGCAGGACTGGCTCTGTAGATGGCTCCTTCTCAGTTATTTGACAGGTTGCTGAAATTTCCCTAAGGAATTGAAGCAAAATACATTGCAATGAAGTGCTATAAATGTATAACGCCATAGAGTTTTATCAGGTAAAGACAGGGCATTTTGTATAGCCAAGGGGCTTTCTTCCTCCCAGATTTCAAAGGTCACCTGTGAACAAAAGCAGTAGCAAACTGCTTAAAGAAAGGTTATACACATTTAAAATGTAGGCTTAGGGAACTTCACTATAGGAGTCACTCCTGGCTCCCACTAAGGTTCTAAATATAATGTTCTTTGCATGTGAATTTTACTTATGTTTTTGTTAAAAGGAAGGTCACACTGTGAGTTTGTTGGATTTTTACATTTCTGGATGTAGTGGATTCCAGAGATGTAAAATCTGCTTTCAAAATACTACCATCACAATTTTTTTGCCTGAAGGATCAGCACCCACAGCTGTTTCCAGCTGATAGCTACAGATCAGTGCAGTCTGAACATCATTTGATCTACTGAGATGGTACTAAGTGAACACAGTTGATGGTTTTGTGTAGTTCTAGTTGTCTGCTCCAGTTGAAAGCTAGTTGTCTGCTTCACTGGAGATATAAGCTGAAACAGCTGATCAAGAATGAGATCTTATTTGAATAGTTAAACACTGTCTTCATCTGAGCATTAACTAATTTGCATGGCAAAATTCCAATTTACCATCTATCACTTAAATGACAGCTTGCAAAACAGTAGTTCAGCATTCTTCACTTGCAGTGTTAGATTTCTATTCAAATTGGGAGAGGAAACATATGTGGAGTGTGTGTGTTGGGGGCAGGCATTGTAAAACACACACAGAATGCATACTTATCACCAAAAGCATTAGATATAAAATACAGAATAGAAACATGGAAATTACTCTGTTCCATTAAAAAAAACCCAAAACCAAACAAAAAAAATCTAAAAAAACAACAAATAAATGTTTGAATTGAGCAGAAACAATAAACAATGTGTTAAAATCTTCTCTTAATCCACAGAATCAGAGGCATGTGGAAAATCTAAATTTGTTTCCTTGAGCATAATGTCAGCATCCCACTGAGTTGTTTCTTAGAAACTACAAATGTGCCACAAAACAAAAAAAAGAGATCTACCCATTTTCCTGGAATGCAAAAAGAATTGTGCATGTTCTGTGGTTTGAGGTAGGTTAAGCACTCAGTTACAAAGAGGCTATTAGAGCTAATCCAAAACCTGTTGTTACGCATTGGCCAGCCAATGTTACTCAGGTGTATAAGGCCCAGAAACTTGATAAGATCTCCTATCTGAAAACATTACCTGTTTGAGAAATATCTGTATCCATTACAAAGTCAGTGTGTTTTAAGCTTGTAAATGACAGCTTAAAGCCAGAGCCATTTCAGGAAGTGGGAGCAACTGCCACGGAAGCACTGTTGCATTCAGACTGTTAATGCAGAGCTGCTGGACGTCCCTTTGAGGCCTGCTCACTGGCAGGAGGTTAAAGCAGCCTCCCGTCTGTCAATGCAAGTTTGGAAAAAGGCATATTTTGACTTCAGGGAGGTTTTAATTTGTTATTTTTGCTGTAGGGATAATCTAAATATATTGCTACTATGTTCCATTTCAAGGTTAAGCAATACAAACAAAATTCCCTCTGAAACAAACACGTCATCACTGTCCCAAGTGCTTCTGCTCCCTCGTACATCCCACGGATCCCATGACGTACCTGTTTCATGCTGTAAAGACATTCATGGTACAGCATGCTTCTCACTTTATTTCAGACATTTTAAACTCAAGAAAAAATCTGTAGAAAATAATTAAGTTTCAGCACTGGGGGGATATCACTGGAAGGCAAACAGAGCAGTAAGGAGGCTTGACATGAGGCTGGTGCGGAGTGGTGCAGACACAACCGCTCTGTGTCACATGACCTCAAAGACTGGAACTTGCTGGTCCTGCTTACAGTTACCAGTGCAAATGTGCCCAGCCTAGATCTCTAGCACAAGCTTCTGGCAGACTTTGTACATCAAGGTAGCACATCCCCTCTTCTGTTTGCAAGTCACAAGTGCAAACCTACCAAGATTCCATTTTTTCGTAGAAATAACTGCAGCCTTTCCCCAGAACAGATCCTAAGCATTAAAGCAAGACTTCTTTGGTTACTCTCCTAGGTGATTCTTCAGCACTAGTTGGTGCTCATCATCCTGCAGGAGATGGGATCAATACTTACGATTTTTGCAAAAGCCAAACAAGTTTGCAAACTCTGCCTCACATTTTCACATAAACTAGACAGCTCACTTCTACATTCCAGCTCCTGCTCTGAAAAGAAACACAGGTTTTCACGAACACATACATGTGTGGCAGCACAACCCTATGCAGCCATGTTCATGGGGGTCCTTATGGAGGGGTCCTTCCCCCCCAGAATCACTCATGGCTTAGCCATGCAATGCTAAGACAGCTCCTCCTGCCTTACAGCTCTCAGAGATGGTGAAGGAAGCTCCTCCTGCTGCTGCATTTATTTCAGTCTGGCCCAATGGTCTGGCATGGCATGCAACCCTTCACTGCCAAAAAAGTGTGTGCAATCAGCTTCCTCAGGCCCTCAGGGGCCTGCAATGGGGGGGTGGGCAATGGGAGGTGCAGGGTAGGATGACGCCTTCCTCTGGTCTTCATCTCCTGGATGAAGATCTGATCTTTAAAGTCTCAAATGTGTTTTTCTTTAAAACAGTACCAGATGTAAATAACAGAGGATGGGTTGAACCGATACCTTTAATTAGATAGTTTTTAAATGCTAGTGACATATACTGGTAAAATGAGGCTGTTCATACTACCAGACAGGAGCACTCTAAAAACTTGTTGCCATGTTTATACATGCTATGGTTCCACTGATCTTTTAAAAGAGGGGGTAAAATACATTATCTTAAAAAACTCACCGCTGCACAAAAACCTAACCTGGAACTATGGATGCAAGTCACAATCCAAATTCTGTTTTGCAAAACAACATAGAATGATCAACTTTTTCCCATTTCATATGTGAAATTCTGAATTTGGCATTATATTTATTTTGATGTGTGAATCCTCCTCACTCCATTCACACAGGTAGATCACTGTGGGAAACTGTGCAAGTATCTCATGCCAGAACTACTGCAGTAGGAAAATTCTGCTCTGTGTGCGTGCGTGCTGGAATGTGTCTGCTTCCAGTAAGACATATTAAAAAAATTAAAAACGTGTGAGAAAAATAAGTTCTTAAAGTTTGTGGTCACATTTTGGGATTTTCATTCTTGTGAGACACATTTGGAGAGGAAATTTAAAAAACATAACCATATACACACAGATGAGGGAAAAATTAGTTTAGATGTAAACATATGACCCTCAAAGAGCAGATGGAAAAAACTGTACCATCTCTGTATTTGCCTCTGTGAATTTAACCATTACTTACGATTAAACAAGTAATCACAAAACCACACAAAAGTGTGCCCTGTTGAGATGCTCTTAATGCACCACGAAGGCGCTTGCGTTCTGTACGCTGTTTGCTTACAAAGAGAAACTGCAGGCTATTCGGGCTTTTCCCAGAGGAGATGGGCATTTTGCCAGTGTTTCATTTTCAAGTGCCATTGTTCACCTAGGGCTTTAGCAAAAAAGCTTTTGCTTATTTATTACTAATCCTAGCCTAAGTAATGATCGTTTTTAATCCTTTTACATTTTAAAACAAATTTATCAGACAATGACACCAAACACAATGTCCCTCAAAGATCTGGCATTTATTTTTTCATTTAATAGGTACTTCTAGAATTCACACATCAATGGATTGCTTTATTGGTTCATGAAACCTGCTTCTATGAGCATTCCTTTGACAAAATATAAATGTTACTCAGGTTGTGAGAACTCTTTTCAACACACTTTCATTAGTTATAGTCTTGACAACACACTTTCATTAGTTATAGTCTTGACAACACAGTAACAGAGAGGAACAGTGTTTATTGCATACTTTATCCATCTGCCTGTGAATCTTTGTAAAATGCTGGTGTATTCATATATGATATTATTCAGACTTGATATGTATTAAAAAGAATATCTTTTTAGTAAGTAATACTGCTTTTTTATAATGTAAAGTAATGTCATATCTTGCTTTCTCTTCATTATTAGGTATAAATTCATTCTATAATCTTGTCCAAAATAATTTTCATCCTTTTTTTCAGTACCAGTGTAATTTGGTGTAATTGTCTGTGCTTGGTCATGAGATGCTCAAAACCAAACAAGCATGTATGCCAGATGTCATTTTACACATTATAAAAAGCCCCTGATCCCTTCATCTTGATGATTAATGTTCTATTATTGGTAAGTGAAGCTGTGAATATCAGCTGGCTACTTCTGTACCTTGGCTAGTCTTGCATACAATGCTGCCAGTCTGTAATATATACCATGAAACAATTTACCTGTCATTTCACTAGTTTGGTGTCAAAAGAAGACATTTGCCAAGAAATTTCCATTACACACACAAGAAGAGTTGTTTGGACTTTTCAGAAGAGTTGGAATGAGAGAACTGGTGTAACAACTAATACCAGGAACAAATCCATCTAGTCATCAACTTCAGCTAGTGCAGCTCTCTATAAAACAAACAGACAAAGCATCCCTCCACCTGCTTACATATAAAGTTTCAGCAGACTATTTATATACTTCATGAAAACTGAGATTTCCTTGTGAAATCCAGGTGGATGAGCTAGCAGTGCCAGAGGACAAAGCAATTGGCAGTGCAATTTTGTGGTTCCAGTCTACACAAAATTCATAATCTCACGCTGGAAAAGGGGACATGAGAATATGGCAACTCTGTACGGAGATTTATTTTGTTAATCTTTGCAGCAGGAAGGAGGCTTACCTTTCAGCATCCAAGCAATTAAAATCAAAAGGTGAAACCTCTCCATAACTTACAGAATTCAACAAAAATACACAGAATTGGGAAGGGGAAAAAAACCCAAAACCTGACATGTGCTGTCTCAGTGTCACACAGGACACAGAGAAGCTTGTACTGGCTTCTCCCTTCCCCAGGAGAGGCAAATGAACAGTCAATATGGAGGAGCACACCCAAAGCCCTGTATGTTGTCCCTGTAACACCTCCATTCCCTGTGTGGCCCTGCTTCTGGTTGTGGTATTCTCAGAGACCTGTCTGTCACGTGATCACCAGCCAAAAGAAAGCTGTGCCACAAAACAGGGATGATTTGCCTGCTGATTCTAAAAAAAAAAAAAAAAAAGGAGGTGCAAATAATGCTTTCAGCTGCACTTGAAAACACCTGGATTAAAATAAGATCCTAATCTGCTCTCCTTTACAGTTAAATCAGTAGACTAAACCATACTGGTAATATATATTATCTTTGCAAAAATTCACTTCCTTTTAATTTACATTCAATTTCCACTTCATCTTTCCCTTACATTTATTTCACAAACAAGCCATTGTGTTAATAATGATTCAGAGCTCCCCAAATCCATATGTTTTATGGATTTTGTGTCAATGTGGACTCATAATACTTTAATGAGGAAAAAGAATACTATTTTACTGTACTCACATCTTGCACTGCCCAGCCAATAGGCCTGTAAGCAGTTCTAAATCTTTCTGGAACAGCACCAGGAGATTACAAAAAAAGAAAAAGGTATTGCCAGCTTCCTCTGCCCCACACCCCTCAAAAGGATTGATGTTTTCCTGCAAGATCTTCTTAAACAGGTAGTATATTTGTAGCAAATTGTTAATTCCTCTCTGATGGTTATAGAACTACATACAGGTGTAGAAAATCTTCTAACATTTTGTAACAAGCAGAAATCAGGTAGATGATAAAACAGAGCTATCAGTCACTTCAGTGTTCAAGTGAATTTGATTCTCCTCATTTTTCTCTAGACCTCTAGTCTGCCATGTGCATGCTCAGAGATTTAGCTATTCATGTATTAGAATGACATATTTAAAGTAGTGAATTTCACATTAGCAATGCAGATGGAGGAACGAATGATCTTGCAAAATTAGACAGTGGAAGGACTGGTGTTGGAGAGTAGCATAAGAGTTGGAAATCCTAGACAAAGCAGAAAAAAAGGGTGTTAGAAAGGAGGAAGAATGTGAAAAGCAGGGAAACATAAGTTAGAAAAAGAAGGAAAAACTGTGATAGAAGAAAAGACTGGAAGATGGAGTAAAGAATCATAGGAAATCTAAAGTGAAGATCAGCAGCTAATAGAAACATTAAAATTTTCAGATAGCAGCATTTCATTGGCAGTAATTAATAAGAAATGTTTTTTGGTGTACAAAGTTGATGCCATCTTTTCACAGAATAACTTACTGCGGCCATTGTCCCCACATTCTTCAGTTGTGTCGATCACTTGCTGGTAGATTAAGATACCGAAATGCCTGTTTATACCATTCAGTTTAAGCTCTATTATATCCACATAGGCACATGCACAGAAAAGTGTTTCAATGACTGTTTATGAGATAAGGAATTTGTATAAAGAAAGGGTAAGACTGAGGAGGGAGAGAGGAGGGATAAGGGGAAAATCTCTGAGAAAAAAGATATATTCAAGAGACATCGGTCTTGAAATTAGAAGCTCATTAATTCTCAGCTTATTTTCAGTCTCTGTGGAGATTTACCATATGTGACAGCTACTCAGCCTGGGAGTCCGATTGGAACTGTTTTCCAACTAGTAGTCTAAATTGCCACCAGAAAGCCTCATCAGTTTCAGCAAAGTTTGATGAACTGGTTACCCTTTAACTATGATGTTTTGTGCACTAAATTGCAACTGGCCTGCCATTTTTCTCATATCACTGCTGACAGACAAGCTTGATTATCATCCTAGATCCACCTTGCTCGTTCTCATTTGGACAGCAAAGATAGCAACTGCTCTGTAAGAAAATTCCAGGAAAAGTAATTGAAGACAAATTAAAAATTTCAATAGATTTTTCCTGGAAATTTGCCCGCAAACCATATTGTTTACATATCCACCTCCAACCAGAAGTTTGAAAGCACATCCCAAGATGCCTGCTGTTAATGTTTTAGCCCTGTCCTGGCCAGCTTTCTTACAAAGCTCCCGGATGCTCTAGGCCAAGACCAATTTGTCAATGCCAGGTTGTATCATGATTTATGACTGCAGCTGAGTGAGGATGCTGGCTACGTTCTGTCTCTCCCTAACTAGCTGTGTTGAACTGAAGCCATTTCAAATCACTAGCTGGCTGCATGGATGTACGCTTAGAGAGGCTGAAGCTGTTTATTGAACTTCCAGGTAAAATCAGCATCAAGAACTCATGTAGTTGAAGGAAAATGTTAGAAGAGAAAATATGAAACTGTTCAAAGCTGTATTGCACTTCAGTAAATATGACAGATTGAGCTAGGCTTACCTAGGAGATACGGAACTATACAGAGTGAGCTAGGCTTACCTAGGAGATGTGGAAAAGCTTCTCAAATTTAAAATTTTATTTGATCAGGTTTTTCACATAACACAAGGTACCAAAGGCATCTGAATGCATACCCAAGATGCACCTGTAAAAGCAGCAACAGCTACCTTCACATGTACATAAGTGTAAACGATTCTGCTCCCGCAGGGTGAACACTGAGACTCTGATTTCCCTTATCCAAGCAGCAAAGAAGCCACATATGATCTGTAGAAGAGGCTCAAAGAACAAAATCATATCTTCAGGGAAAAAATGAACAAAAACTGAGGGTAAGAAAATTAAGAATAGTGAAGCTATTACTAAAATAAAGATAGATTGAAAATGCCCAGACTATAGGACGTAAGAAATTTAAGAGTACCTCTGTGAAAAATGAGTAACATGAATAAGAAAGGTTTAAGTAGCTTGTATGAGCAGCGTGGGATAGATGTTGTACTCTGAGTAACACCACTTCTTGTTTGGGACTGTTGTAGGTCCTTAATGTGTATGAAAGAATAACGATCAGGTCCTGTCTGGCAGTGAATTAATGCCTCTATCAAACTGTTTCTCTGAAGAAAACCTTTTTTTCTTTTTTCTGAATAAGAAATTTTCTTTTTGGAGAGCAGTGAGGATTAACAGAAGTTCTATAAAAAGGAAATATAGCTTCTTTTAGGAGCAGTGGTTGATTGTTTTTGTTGTTTGTTTTTGTTTGATTGTTTTTTAACAATGCAGCCATCCAGGAGTGTTTTATCAGCAGGGTTACGTTGATAATTGGCTACACCTCAAGTAAGGTGACCCTGAGTCTATTGTGGGGTTCAGGTAGAAGGCAAAAAAAAGAAGAGAAACAGAGACATTAAAAACCCATGTTATTAGCATTTCCTCAATATCACAGAATCAACTAGCAGGTCAAAGTTGTAATAATTTCATTTCAGGATAATAAAATCAATGCTGAAGAATGATGAAACAACAGCTACAATGGCTGCTTCAGGTGTTAAGATACTATTATAGCACAATAGCCTTATTATTCACTGTAGTTCTTTCTACCATGCCATGACCACCTGTGACAAATGTTTCTGAATCTGCACACAGTCAAAAACCTCAAATTAAATCTGACAAACACAGGAAGTGTTTTGAGCTAACTTGTCCTCCCTTTGCAGTTGCTCAGTATGAAGTGACCTACTCTTTTCTCACGACTCATATCCCTGTAGACTGTGTTTATTGAAAGCTGATAGTTACAAGTGCTGACATTTGTTGGGTTTTATATATCAGGGAATTAAAATAAGAAGAATTTGACAAACAAAGACATTGTAAAAAACATGAGAGACCCTTACTAAACCTGGACATTGTATGAATGCAGAGGAAAATTGAGTTACTCAACTTCCAGAGGTGGTGCTCAGTTCCCACTGTATGAGTGCTATTAGAAGTGGAAGCACATAACTGCAGATATAACATCAAAGTCATTCACATTAAAACAAGGTTTCAGATGCTCCATAATGAAGACTTCATCAAAGAGTGAAAATTACTGGCTCCCCTATTGATGACTTTTACAAAAATCTTAGAAGTAGAAAGTTTGCCAGCTGGATTAATCTTCCTGTGCATAGTCATTTATGAAGCTTTGAAATTTTAACCATTGGCAACAATACTGTAGTTGAAAAAACTCCAAGAATATCAGTTCAATGACAAACAATGGTCTGCTAAATAGAGACATGCTGTCCTGACAGCTCTGCTTCAGCTATATGGTATGATATGTGCCAGCAAAAGCAGAGAAGACATTTTGTAGCATCATAAAACTGCTTCCAGAAATGAGCACCCTGCAGCTATTAGAAACTGCATGAGAATCACCAAATGTCAGCCTTGTGCTCAACAACATTCAATTTAATAAATGGATTTAAGAGAGTGAACAGCATAAGATGTTTCAGAACACCCTTAAGACTACCATGATAATATTGAATGCTTGAGAGGGGAAAAAAAAAAAGAAGCTGTACGAAAAAGGGGAGAAATTTGTGCCTCATTTTTGTTCCCTGGGACCAATTAAGAGCATTCTATCATTATCATTGTAAGCATTAAGAACAGCGTACGAACGATAATCAATTTACTGACACATCCAAATATTGACAGTCAGAGAGGTTTGCACTGAGGACAGCCCCACATTGTTCTAGCAGTTAACACTGGGTTTTTTTCTGAAATCTTCTTTTCTGAGACAGGTATTTACATTTATCCAAATCTAAAGGAAAAAAAAGGACGGTGGACAAAAGGAGTATTTCTGGGTACCAGATCTACAACATGCTACAGTCCCTACTGGAAAAAAGTAGAATTATTTTTTTTGTCCTGAAAACTGTGGTTGAAATACTGTATGTCTTCGTATCCTCCCCTCCTTTTCCCTTTCTTCTCCTTGCCCTCCATTCCCAGCTCTGAGTGTGACCAGTGAGGTGAGAGGTACCAGGGATATCTGCAGGCACCAAACATTTCCTGGCTTAAGCCAAACAGAGACCAAAGTAGAGGAAACCTCAATTATTCACTAAAGGATGCTGAGTTTACCTGGCCTTTACTAAAATTTTTATTATTATTTTGCGACAGTGCTGCTACCGCTAAAAAGGCATGTGAGATTTACTTGTCCTTTAAAGGTCCATATATTGGTCCAAGAAGGAGTCTCTGATCAGAGTAACTTCATTTCAAAGTGAAATTTCTTTACCCAGACAGCTCTACCAGGAATATTACAAAATGTTCTAAATCTATGATCTGATTTATTCAAGAAAAAGTAGCTGCACAAGTACTGAAAGGTGTTATCCTCAGCTAAAGTATAAGGACACTTACCAGATCTCAGAGGTATAGTACTTTTACCGCTAGTTTCTAAATAACTAATTGACATCAGTTTCTATAAAAATCATGCCTCCTAAATCCCTCAATGAAATCAGAGGCATAATGTATCAGCAATCAAAAGCTGAAATTGGTATCTGTTCTCTTTCATGGGCCTGCATGAGACTGCAAAAAATAGGAAAATCTGGAAAGGATTGCTCTTGGAATATTCTTAGTTAGAGGTAAGTGAAAACACTGGAATTTGACTAAGTCCCTAAAGATCCAAAAGTGCATATATACACTATGATAGAAGGGAATGCAAAGCCCCATGTTTGGAAACAGGTTTTTATATACACAGACATTCATGTACAGAAAATCAGAATATGTTTGAATGTCCCAGAGCTGTAAAGAATAGAAAGGTAGCCCTTTTGAAGGGCAAAAATCTGCTACTGCACTAAAGAGATTATATTGGAAACTAATACTTTATCATGATTAAAGAAAAGGCTAACATTTTACTACAGATTTCACCAGACACAAGATTTGGTTGCAGGTTCTCATTATTCAGAATAACTTACTATTTCCGACGTTTTGCACACAGAGCATCACACGTGGCACAGTAGACATGGCTTGTGGCACATGGCCGTAATCCCTCAGCAACTGTGATCATTTACCTTGCGTGTCTCAGGCTCTGCATACAGGGCTGAAACACTCAAATCGAGACTCATCAATGGCTCTGCCTTACTTACAAATGCTCTAAAGGCACCCAATGACCTAATTTAAACTTAAACCTCACATTCCACATAGATTGAACATAAAAGTGAACTTGTATAAGTCTCTAAGTGTGATGTGTCTGAGACAGCTTTCTGGGCAAAGAAGGGCAAAAATAGAAAAGCCTTATCATATGCCTAACAACAAGGTAGAAAATATGTAGATGAAGCTTATGCCTAATGGGAAAAAGAAGAGAAGGAAGAAGGGAGTGGGTAGTCTGAAGCTAGTTTGAAGCCTGTGACATGAGAGTAAGTGCAAAAGGTTTGTTTAGCAGAATCTGAAATTCACTGGGAGATTTGGAGAACTGGTAAAGGAACTGCAGAGAGAGATTTATTTTAAATACAAAGTGGATTGGGTGCCTGTCATTTTAAGGTTGGGTGCAGGGGAGACAGGTCTGCAGTAGCTCAGGAGAAGAAAGTGTTTCAGGCAATTGGTGATTAATTGTACTCTGCTATGCCACATCTCTTTCTATTAAACCTTAGGTAGCCAAATCTGTTTCCTAATTGTTTTTGTGTTTCTCACTCTTCCTTTTGTCTCGCATAGGAGTAGGCAATTTCTAAGCCATCAATATCTCATTAAGGGGCCTGGGATGTGAAATGCCTTGGTTTGTTTTTAATTTTGTTTTCCAGGCTTTTTGCTACATTTTATGACATGGCATTTTTTGTTTGCTTGTTGCGGTCCATTTATTCTCTGGCATTCCCTTTCCCCAGGTTATAGCTTTATTTCCTTCTTTGCCTGTTGGCACTCGAGGTGTATGTAAATTATTGTTACATGCTTCACCATCGCTACCTATTGCTCTTCATTTCCCCTAATGACATTCTCAGCTGAATGCTACCGCCTGCATAGGTTGTATATATGTAAAAAACAACTTCAACTCATCTGTGAGGTCTTTTTTTGTGTGTCTTTTTTTTTTCTCTCTCTTTTCTATTGAGGTTTGCCTCAGACTTGTATTCGTGAAGTAAGGAATACAGCTGCATGCTTTCTGCCTAGGGCAAAATCCTGCTGCCACTGGCCAAACAGCAGCTTAGAGGAAAAAGGAAGGGCATTCACACAAATAGCTAATCAAAGGGTTTTTAATGATACTCATTAGGAAAGAAATTCATTAACAAGCCAGCACACAAACATTCCCTGAAGGGAGAGTGATGTTATTGGTCACATCAAAGTCCCCACCTGACTAACACCTTTATTGCTGTCAATAGTAAGGCCAAGTTAGCAGCAAAATCAGTCGCATTCAGTTCCTGCTAAGAAAAAATGGCTTTTCAGCTTTTCACAGGGATGTGTAGTTAGGCACCACTGATGTTTGCAAATGAAACAATTTTACATTTGCTACCCTTCATTCTCTCCCCTGCTCTTTCATTAGTGCCCATGGCAGCAGTGCACACACGCTCTCTGTGCCCTGCAACCCTCACACAAATGGATGCCAGTGCCGCTTCTCTACCAGAAGAACCTCATTGCAAAGTGCACCAAGAAGCCATGCTAAACTCTACACAGATCATCCACCTGGCCAAGGCACACCAGAGCTCACGCCTAGTACTTACGACAGACATAGCCTCTGAGCATCAGATATTTCCAATTTACAGGCATGTAACTGCCTTTTTTATGCTCACACCATTACTTACCTATAAAAGAGACTGTATTTTTCTGCCAACTCATTCCTAGAGATTAGTATTGGTATCTTGGGATGCTCATTTGCTCTGTAAAAATTAGGTTTTTAAATAGACTGAACCAAAAAAATCTCACTTTTATTGCACTGCCTTGATACAGTAGAGCTCAGTTATTAGAACAAATTGGAGCAAGCCGTTTCCTGGTTGTTATACCCACATAATTACTACAGCCTGATACATGAAACCATGCTTCACTCTTACGCTTAGAGGCGAGATCTCCATTTTGCAAGGACAGAGCAAGTTCTATTATGCATTCTACTGCCAAAGGAGGTCAATTAAGTTTAATTGGTTCTAATTAGCACTTGCTCAAGCTGTTATATTCTTTACCTGCATCCGAGTGGCTCTCCAAGTGCTGCACAATGGATTCCTGCTTTAGAACACAAACGAGAATTACTAATGGCATCCTTGAAGGCAAAAGATGCACTGATCAGCATAAATGGGGAACAAATATCAGCACGAATAGTAGTAGGCCTTTTTAGAAAGAAACCACAAACATTTCATCCCCATCTGGCTTTGATCAATTGAACTGAATGCAACTGTGCACCTTGTTGTTGAAAGTTATAACACGGAAAGTACACAAATGTAATTATTCTCTACCATAACTTTATAGCTGAAAGATAAGTACTGGAGAATGGGGTCGGGGGGAGGGCACAGAGAGAGATTGCAGCAGCTCTGATAAAATAGAAAGAACATTTCAATGGTAATTAAGACAAAATACAAAGAAATGGGAAAAAAATCCCCAAACATGTACATCTGAAATGCTTTGTTTTCTAAGATTTTTTTTTAGGATTATTTTAAAATATTTGTGTTTAAGTGGCAGGTTTGGTTTTTTGGCTT
>NW_010165878.1:66998-134615 GCF_000695765.1 Mesitornis unicolor | reverse complement strand
CCCTCCCCCCCCCCCCCCTCCGCCATTCTGCTGCAGAAAGTGGAATGACCTCACTTGCCTAAATGTCAGCATAAGCCATTTCAGTCCTTAGGATGTGGTGACAAGCCATCATTGAACTCAGGATGGTCTGCAACAGACTGAATGAGTCACATGCCAGAAGAGATGCTGCAATGCTGAGGTGCACTCCAGGAACTTGTTTTCTTCTACAAGAATGGATGTAGCTACATAGTTAAATAAAAACAGGCTGAAGAGCAATCTAGTCCTCATCCCAACACTAGAGCTTACAGCTAGCTCTCCCAACATCCCCAGTCTGGATTCACAACACGTAGGCATGATCCTACATCTCCCCTGGGTCCCATGAGATGTTTCTAAGTTGTACCTGTTATTTTGGGTGGAGGAGTGTTTAACAGGGCAAGAGATCACTCTGAAACAGCAGAGAATGAGCTATTAGGGACCACCTCTCTACTGTGTTCCCTGGTCCCATCTTAACAAATAGGAATGCATGCAGAGCATTCTGTGTCCCCCAGCACAACTACACCTCTTCTTCTCTTGCATCGCTCATGCTGCGCCCTCCAGAACCAAGAGACTGTAGCAGCACTGAGTACACAGACCATAGCAGGACAGCACAGAGCCAAGAACTGGGGAGGGTGGTCCCAAAACTTGAGACCTGCCTGATTGTGGCGGTTCATATTGGGACCTATCCCTAACTCATAGAGATCTTCCCTGCCTTGAAAAGCTCCATCCTCAGTGACATACCCTGCCTATACACACAGGATGCCTGACAAGGTGCCTGGCAAGGGGATTCACTGAAACCCACCGAGCCTGAAGCTACATACGGTTTCCAGCTGGAGACTGCGGCCAGGGCTGGGGTCTTGTATAGCCTGATCATACACCAGTTTCACTGGCTTGGATTAACCACACATTTAAAATAAAGTACCAGATTTAGTGTCCTGAGGATCTAGGCCTCCTATGGACTTTTGGTACTTTATTTTGGTATGGATACCAAAAGTGATGAAGCTTATACATATTATCAGCAGTTCAGGATTACATGTGAAACTGTAGCGGATTGGGCTGATTCTAAGGCAGTGTATGCGTTCCTTTCCTTAGTATTACTCTTTGCCATCTTTCCTGCTAGTTGTATGTACCTCCTATATGAACTGTCCATTGACCACATGGTTTTAAAAAATAATTTATTTTTAGCTAACGTGTTCCAGATGGAACACAAAGCTTGTTAAAAAATAAAAAATGAAATTAAAAAATCCTCCCCTCAGCAAACAAGTTCCCCCCAGTCTTTACAAAATAAACCCAACTTTTTCCTTCTAGTTCCACTGCTAAATATCCACAAGGCAATTAACCATAAAAACCCCAAACATGTAGATTGTAGAAAAGCCAAAGGAGCTGCCTGTATTTATTTATTTTTTTAAAAAAGTTCCTGCCAGAATCTCCCCCAACCTGATTATCTTTCCTTTGTCAGTTGTGAGAACTCTTTCTCAGCCTTAGTACACACCTTTTCTCCTGGCTGGCAATATATGGACTGAGGCAAGCATTAACCAGCATATCATTATTTCTAACAGTCATGTCTTCCTTTTGCACTGGTGTGTAGCTAAATCAATATAATTAAAACACTTCATGCTCCTTTTCTTTTGCACTTTCCGAAGGAATGGTGTTTCAGTTGTATTTCAGGTGACAACCTAAATTTACTCAGAAGGTTTACTGACTTGAATAAGGACATGAGAAACAATAAATAACCAAAAAATAAATGTGTGTTGTTTGCATCACTGAAATGGCTGCCCATACAGCAATACACCACTGAAGCACATGTAACAATTTATTGTTTGGTCCTTCAGCCCTGCTGCATTTAGAATTTTGAGCATATATTCAATGCAAATATTGAAAAAAATCGACCTAGCATCTATCCGTATTTTCTGGGGATATTCTGTACTGGGTTGGCAGTAGCTCCACCAGTACGAAACCCCAAGTCCAAGGGCTCAGACCCACTGAACACAGGTTTTACATGTCCACTACTTTATGGGCTTTAAGCAAAATAAGCTGTTCACTTGCAGTCCTTACTGTACATTGAGATAGTATGTCTACAAATGGAAGATGTTATCATTAGAATAGCCATATCAGTGTAATGACATTGGTACAACTATTCCCATTATAGACAGGACCTTAAACAGAAATCTCTGTGACAGGCAATGTTTACCAGTGGCCTATATATAAGACAGCTGTTAGCTTAGTTCAAAAATCAGCATATAAAATGTTTCCTGTTACTGTAAGTGGACAGTGATGATTATAGCTCAGTCTATGTTATTATTGCCTCATTTTCCCAGTCTGGGCTTTCACATATTGACTACTTACTCAAGGTCTTTTAACATAGATTTGAAATGTGAATATGTTTTATTTTTTCCCCAGTAAATATACAATACACACTTCAACAGTACTATTAACCAACTTTTTATGCCAATTAAACTTTGCTGCACTAACAATACCAATGAAACACATTAAGAGGTCATACTTTTTCGTGAACAAACTGTAGCCAATAAACAATTGAAAAAAAACAAATTAAAAAACAATTCTAAGTGCTGCCACAACATCCCTTTTCTTTAAACACATTATTCACAATAGATGTTTTCAATCTTTTTTTTAAAAAAGAAGAATACTTCTTTTAAAATAGTAAATTAAATGGCATTTAAAAAATTATGTACTGTGGTTCATTGGAAGTACACTGTATAGAAAAGAGAGAGAGAGAGAAAAAAAAAGAGGAGACATCACCTGTAAGATAATGGAGACACTTTGCGATACACAACAACACCTTATGTAATATTGTAAGCAAATTATTAATGAACAAAAATGTACAGAAGCAGATGGACAAGTTAGTGAATATCATGGTACTGCACAGCTTTAATACTGACACACATTTACTTTCCAGTGGAAGAGATAAAACACATATTTGAAAGAAATTGAGATGGCTTTATCAATGATTAATGATACCGAATTTTGAATAGAATATAGTGAGTAAGGTGTTCCACCAAAGCTCAGCACAAGCTTTCAAATTAAAAGGAAAAAAAAAACAATCTACTGGTGACTGACTTAAACATTTTCCAGAGAATTAAATTTGAATTATACCCTGGATAGTCTTCTCTTCATATGATAATACAAAAGTAAAAAACATATGTATAGAAATATGATGCCTTCTTTATCCGGATTGAACATTTTTGCATATTTTTAAGAAATGGTTTTAACTATAATGGTTTAACAAGCAGGAAAATTACATATACTCATCGGTCACATATATAAATAAATGAATACATTTTTTTCTCAAGTTTTTGGTTCGTAATCTGCTAAATAACAGTCTTGACCTTAAGGAAGTTAACTAGCATTTTTTTTAATATTCAATAGTGCTGAGTTATAGTTGATGGCTATAGTGTTTTATCTTATCATGGAACCAGTTAATGAAATGAGAAGCAACACATATTTAGCATTGTAATTTACGTTTCTAAAATCTTGTCATTACTAAAAGTGTTCTTAATACTGGTGAGCTCCAAGGCAATGTATAAACAACATAGACTGGTTATACGAAAAGGGTATTCAAATGGGAACTTGTGTTCATGGTCAGATTACTAACAGAAATAAGCTGTAGGATGCAATATTTAAATTAAGCTTCAAATGAGTGGGCTATCCACATACAATATTCTAAAAAATGTTTGGCAATTTACTCATTGAGATTTGAGACGTACAGTAGATTTGGACAAAGTCATGAAAACTAATGAAGAGACAGGATGCTGTCATTAATGTCCACTTACAGAGTTTGGTTTATTCAAAAAGTGTATAAACATGCGTTATTTCCTCATCATAGTAGGGTTTGAAGCCACTCACTAAAACACAGGTCAAAGATTTTCTTTGCTTATATCTCACTTTTTGGATGTATTGTATTGCCAGAAATATACTTAATGAAAGCAAAAAATAATTTGACCGTTGCCTGCCTTCCTTCCAAACACTAAACATTTCACTACAAATTTAGTGGATCCAGCTTCAGGTCTCGCAGACTTCAGGTAACAGAACACAAAGGTTTGTTTAGACTGCATCAATACAATTAATGTCATGAATTTCAGTGGTGCAGCTCTATCCTCTATTGTACTGTACATGTATTGAAAGATGAAATAAATACTCTGACATCTCAATTTTTTGGAAGCAGCCTGATTACGTCTTAATAATAAATTGCATCCTTAACTACTTGCTAGATATTCCTTGAGCTTATATTGTTTGTTTCTCCTGGGAAATCTCTGTCTTATCTTTTAGGTTGGAGAAATTAATGGTAATAATTCTTTTAAAACTGCAATATAAAAACAGCTTTAGTGAAACACCTTAAGTTCTTTTGTTTGTAGCAAGGTTCATTTTTCTTCCCTTTTACTTCGTGGCATGGGATGGCTAAAAACAGATACTAAGGGCGTCATTCTAGTGAAAGGGTCTAGGCCATCTCATGCTACATTTAATTTTCATATTCACTCTTCTATCTCACACTTCCAACTTCTGACCCCTTCTTAAATAGGAAGAGCAACTATGTTGCTTGCTTTTAAAAGATTTAAGTCTGTCTCTAATGTCTTCACTGACATCAGTTTTGCCTGTCACTTTCTCGTTTCTACACTCCAAAGGAAAACCACCTAACATACTCCTTTACATCCAGCATTATCCAAAGTAGCTTACAGTACATAAACTGTCTTCACACATTCAGTCTCTTTTTTTTTCTTCATGTCATGAGGAGTAGAGTTTTGTGCTTATCACCAAATAAAATTGCAGTGCAAACTTTAAACATAAAAGTTACACAATTAAAAGTTAATATATGGCACCACAGCCTATTAATTCACATATAGTACAACAGACCAATAAAAACAGACATGAATATGAACATAGCTAAAAAGAAGGTGAGCTTGCATAGCAATGCAACAAAAGAAATTATATACAGAAGGAAATCCTTTTCATCCTGGAGGGTGATTTTTTTTTTCCTTTCTTTTTTATATACTCCTGACAAGGAATAGTTTAAGGTGGATGGTGTATTAAAGAGAAGAACACAAGTAAAGTATCTGTGGGATATGTGTGGCTGTGTGTCTTTACATTGCATTTACAGTTCTTTTAATAGTACATAAATAAAGAAAATGTTCATTGCACTGTTTAGTGTCATCACTTCCATGAGTTCAGACCTGATGGTCCATCAGAGCAGCTTGCAATGTGTCTTCTCAACTACTCTATAGAGAGAAACAAAGAGAGAGAAAGAGGTTGTAATAAGGAGAAAAAAACACAAAACAAAGCCTATGGCAATATTACTGCAGCACAGGATGAATATTCAATAGTTTGGGAGAAGAGAGTTAATTGCTTCTAAGATGAAAAGTGATGGAAGCTAAAATTCAGCACTTACCAACACTGTATCCGAGACAGCACATTTCAGGATTTGTGGATTACCATTAGCTCTTTTACAAGTTACTGGGCAGTAACTGTCAGTAGGTACTGATGGTTTGATGGCAGCACATAGGAGGCAGACATGCCAACAGCTACATTGCTTTTACTAGTACACATAGCAGCATGTCTGAGCTAGCTGCAATGTTGGTATACTACTTCAAACCTTTTGGCATCTAGTACTACCATCACGTACACAGCATTAACATGGTTTTACACAAGGTTTAACAGATACTGAGTAATAATGGAAAAAAGTTTGGAAAATAATTCCCCTGGCCTGGAAAGCTGAGGAAAGGGTTGGGATGTACAACCAAAAAAATGGGCTACACAGTCAAAAAAACCATGAACTCCATCTAAGGTCAAAAAGAACAGGACACTGCTAAACAAGCAACTTATAGTTAAGGAAAAGGCATCACAAGCTTGCCACCATGGCCAACAAATTCAGCACTCTTTTTCAATCACTCCTTTGAGAAAAACCACTAATGGTATTTCCAAAACAAGCACACTACAATTTGCCAAAAAATTCTAAATTACTAGAATTTCTTTTCAGTTTTTCCAGTGTTTCCATTTTCACTAGCATTACATGCTAGTAGGATGTACTATGTAGATAACCTTGGCATGGCTTACACAGATTTTAACTGGTCCAAACCAAAGAACAGAAGAACGGTAAAAATATCTCAGAGGGTAAAACAATCTGGGTAAAATTTAATCTGATTATTACACTCAACTTTTTCCTCTCTTCACAACAGGTTTATAATTTGCCTCTTTTGGTCTATTTGAGAGTTTGAACTGTAGCTAGAGATAAACTTACATAATTCACCAGTAAACTGTCCTTGACTGTTTGATCCCACATAGCCTATATCGAGAAGGTCACTGGCATTGCGTTGGTGACCTCCTCGCAAGACTTCACCTTTTCTAGGTCCGGTTGATCCTTTAGAAGAAGCTGTTCCTGAAGAGCTGTGGCCGCCCGGGGATGGGAAGTTGGGTTTACTATATGGTACGAGTGCCTCTTCTAGAAAAGCAAAACAAAACAAAACAAAATAAATACCAAATAAATTCCTATATCTAGGAATATACAAGCTATTCTTATATGGACATCATATTTAATCCTGCCCTCAGATGTCTGTCTTTTGTCTTGCATGGCAATTTTACCTAAGAAAATACACTGCTGTATCCCACAGACAAAGAAACCAGCATGAATTTAATCTTGCTTTCATGTAAACTCATAAATTAGTTTGTATTAATTATAAAAAGTCTAGATTCATTATGAAGTAATAGATCATGAATTGTAGATACTTTAATAAAAATAGATGCACATACAATTTCCAAAACAATGCAGCTATGATTAGATTTTTGCTTCAAGCCTACATGAATGTGATTTTTTCTTTTCTTTAGCTTAAATTATGGTAACATTACCTCAATCAATATAGAAAAAGAACTACAATATCAGCTAATTTAATTAGCTTCTAGCAGCTCAGTAATTTCTAACGATTCAAAGTACACTGAAGATTTCTTTAACTGGTTGTGAATTGCATTGGAAAATATTTTATTAGACATAATATTAGTAGTTGTAGTATTTGGGGTGAGCAAATCATCCTGCAGCTTGTTTCATGTTCCATTATGAGCAAAAGGCTTACTTTTGCTCACTTGACCTCTTCCTCTGTGAAGCCCTGTAATAATGAACCGCTTGCAAGGGCAGGATTAATACCAATAAAGCATAAGGCTGTATGTCTTCATATAGCATGAAGTAAAACAAGACATCACATCTGATTGCAGTTTCCAGGAGATATTGTTGTAATAAACCTAACCTAAGAAACAAAACAGCAGCACTGATTTAACGCTGAAATAGAAGCACTATTTTCTTTGCTGTGTATGATCCATTTCTGCTGTCTCAGAAGCTGAAGAAAGAGACTGTATGAGAGCTTCCTAAATATAGTTTGATTCAAGAAAGAATATGACCTTCGCTATGACCAAGTAATATATGCTTGACCTCAAACACGGGAATTGCCCCTTCTGAAATCAGTGGGATATCTCCTGCTTGAATCGTACATTGTGAATCTGAGATGAAAAGGTTTTCTGTTTATTTCACTTTTCCCATTGTCTTCCCTCTTAAACGTTCTGATGAGAAGAAATAGGCTTTCTTTGACAGAGGGTAGGAACACAGAAGGAAAATTAGGTGGGGCTGATAAGAAAGAAAGGGGAGATAAAAATGCTTTTATTCCCAATCTTGAAGCCTTTACAAGGGCTGCAGCAGAGGCACAATTAACTTAGGGGATGATTAAATGAGAACAAATTTGTGGAAGAAACCCAGGATTTCATTCTTTGTCCCTATTGCCACAAGTGAGTAGGACATGGGAATTCCCCCTGAGATTTGCTATTGAACAGAACCCGTTTGTAAGGTAAATCCATTGCAGAAGAGGGCGGGCAGCTGACTTTTTTCTTTGCCAAAGTATCTCCCTCTGGCCTTGCCCAGGGGATAAAAATATTTGCACTGCAGGACATAAGGGCATTATCAGTGCTCTGTGTTCTGACCGTGTGCTGCTCTGGCTGAAATGTAAAGAAATGCTTAAAAGACATAGTAAAATGGCATTTAACAGTCATAGCCTCCTAAATTATGTTACCTGTTCTTTATATATCAAGTCCTAACGATAGAATCAGATGCAAACCTGGTTTCCAAAGGCTGGCTAAAATATGGAACAGCTTGCATAAAGGCAGCCATAAAGCAAGCAGCATAAATCAGTTTAGCAGAAAGCTGGATACATTTTTAAAGGATGGAAAGAAAAGTCACTACCATTGCAAAAGAATTTGAAGATGACATATATGGTCAATTGATTTGTTTTTCTAGTTTGTGGACTCAGGATAAGGCCTCCTTCGGGTTCAATGAAATATTGAGAAAAAACGACTATGAATAAATATAAAGTGCATTATCATTATAGAGCATATGGTGTGTTAAATTATCTGTTGTGCCCTCAGAAATAAATGCAATCCATAAAATAAGCAATTGTGACATAAAATAAAGGCTAAGTTTTTCACAACATTCTAGCACATTAAAGGTAGTTGTCTCAGGTCCTTAGAATAGGCTCACGTTTATTAAATGATCAGAACAGTGCCTCATGCCTCAGGCCTGCAAAGAATATGGGGAGACTTTGGCAATGTCTTTCTCTTTGAAAGACTGAGCCTTTAATTTGAAGATGTAATTCTAGCCCCTTGTAAAATCAGGACTTATGTGTGTAACGATGTTTCTATATCCCACAAGATAACCAGAAGGCTTTTAATATTATCAAAACTATAGTAACTTGATCTAGCACTACTTTCTTCAGCAGGGTTAGCTGAGATTGTCATATTTGATGTGCTGCAACTGCAGTTCAACAATGAAGCCACCATCAGGAACTCAGGAATCTTGTTCATACTGAAAGCAACCAGTGGAAATTCAGTTCCCAGCATCAGGTAATTCTATTTTATTCAACTTCAAAACAAAGGTCTTGCATTCAGTATTTCCCTCACAGCTTGGTAATGTCTGAATGAAGCCCCCTAAACTGCAAAATATTTTTTTTCTGGAAGCTGATAGCTAATAATGGCTCATTTTGGAAATACATAAAAAACTGAGACAGACTAGACTTCCAGAGATCTTTGTCATTAGTAAAGGAAAAGAGAAGCAGCACAACTAATATTACTTAAAAAACACCACAATTTAGTATTTTGAGCATGCAAGAAGCCTACCAGAGAAAAGAATACTGAGCAAGAAAGCTATAGTGCAAGAAGCTGGGATGAGAGGACAGACAGATATGAAGCTTTAGCCCACCTTGTGCACAAACTTTGTGAACTCCTCCCACCAAGGTAAAACCATAGTATCTCCTAAAGAAAGCCTTTGGCATGCATAAAGGAGTCACAGTTTCTCTGGTCACCCTGAATTTGACAAGAACAAACTACCTGTAATCACTCTAGTCTTAAATTCAGTGCTCCGGTAGGGCACGGGAAGCATCACGATCAAGCTCCTTTGATTTAAGGACAGATAAATGCAAGTCCTGCAGTACACGGATTTTGCTACTCTGTATCCTCTATATCACAAAATAACTGACAACGTCTAATTGTACACTGATAAAGCAGAAAAAAAGGAGGGGAGTTTTTGCTAAACAGGCCAGAGAAGCATTCTTAATAATAATTCACAAAGAAAGGAGATGTATAAAGTATATTTGAGCTATTTTCTATGTGTCTGCACATTTTGTGCATTGTAATTAAAATTGCCATTTCACAAAGTAGCATGTATTTCACACACTGTTTTTAAACTGCGACTTCACATCATCATTTCACAACATGAACAACCACTCACTTGCTTATGCAGCTGAAATATTAGGGGGTTTTAACAGTAGCACTGCTGTTTATTTTAAAATATAGATTTTATTTAAAATATTTAAATTTTAAGTATAGGCAGCAGTATTTCCTAGAAGGACATTATTCATTAAATCCTGCCCCCCATGACATGCTTGCCTGCATACTTCTATTTTTTTTAGAATATCATTGCTATTAATGTGCCAGATTAACAAGGAGTATCAATAGTAGAATAAAATCAAGAAAAATATAGATAATGAGTACCTCTAGTGTCACTGGAACCAACACACATACTTGAAGAAACAGTGCAGCCCTACAGAAAGCCCCATACATACTACTACTTTTTTTTTTAATATTCTTATTTTTTTTAATATTCTCTTGTATCTCTCTAATCAGCACTGGGATAACGTGTGATTCATGGGTCAAAGAAAATACCCTAGTGAGGGGACATGAAACAGCAGCTGAGAGAAGGAATCTGCCAATATTGTACAAATACAACTCCTGCTCAGCATTACCTTCTGCAAACATTTTTTACAGATTTGAAATCCACTCAGAAGATAAAGTCAGCACTCAGCAATGAGCAGGTCCTGTGTAAAGGTGAAAACCTGCGCTGTCATCTTTCACAGCCTAAGAAATGAATGTTACTTTCTCATATTCTTGAATAAGGAGAAGACCATGTCACAGCTGGAAAGAACATCAGTAGCTCAGAAGGATCAGCCTTCTTGCAGACATGCAAAAACAATTGCTGCCAATTTAGAAGCAGGTTGAAAGAACTAGAATATATGGCCCCATATGTATAAATATGTACTTCTAACAGAAAATGCTCTAAAAATCTGTTTCTCCTTCCCTGCCTGCCTGAAACTGATCCTGTTTTTTCCACCCCTATGCTTGACAACATTATTAATTGCCAAAACACCCTAAAGAACGCAGCCAACGAGGTGCTAATGAGATTTCATTGTTGCAAGAGGGAAAGTACTTGGATCACAAGCTCTCCTTTCACTTTGCCTTTTCTTATTTTCCATCCTGAGCCTCCCCAGTGGTAACACAGGGGGGTGCGAAGTGACCCTAGACTCCTGCCAGACACAGAAACCCTCCGCTGAAAAGCGTCAAGAAGCCGTCTGCGTTGCCTTGGCTGGTGCAGCGCACACACACCTGATCCGAAGGCTTGTTTGTGTTGGGCTTTCCTGAAATCCTCTTGGCGGTCTGTAGAGCTTATCCACTCCTGGGTTTGCCGCTGCCACTCTAGTGACGTCCTAGCTTGATGGTCCAGGGAGCTCTTTGTTTCATCTACGTTGGGTGCATGCTGCCTCTCAAGAGAGCTTCCTTTCCTCTCTGCCGAGCCTCCACGCTGGCCGGGGACTATTTGCTGCCTTAAACCCTGACCAGGGGGCGGGTCGGGTGGTGGTGGAAGATCTAAAAAATGTGAATAAGATTTAGATGAACTAATATTTTCATTGAAACAGAAGGTCTATTTGATGCTGAAAAGAAAAGTCCCTTGCAAATGGCATGAATCACTTCTTTTGCCGATTTTAAAAGGAGGAAATTAAATGTTTATCAGAAAGGTGCTTTTACCTTCTGCTAGGTTGGTTTTTGGGTTTTTTTGGGTTTTGGTGGGTTTTTTGTTGTTGTTGTTGTTTTTTGTTGTTTTTTTTTTAAACTCAGCTTACTGTGTTGCTAGCTCTTTCCAACTTCCATAAAAATCAATAGACTCTGAGCCCTGACTTAACGTTTCCAAACACGGGATTTGTTTTCTGTGGAATATACTCCATCTGGCTCTTTCAGTAACAGCAAGCAATTAAGAAAGGCTATGAAACACTGATCTGTACCAGTTGACAGAGGAATTTCCCCCCGTCATATTGGGTCTTGCTTCATCACCTCCATTTTTGGGCTTCACTTTTAGCTTGAAGTTGAAGCTCAAAATCTAAATATACAACTTCATCAAAATGAATACAATGTCTCAAAAATTTTGGGAAAAAATATTTACAAAACCTACTGTCACTGAAAAAGCATCAACACATCTGTGAAAAATGCATGTTTAAATGGAACCACCAAACAACAGGTGAGCATGTTACTCAAGCACTATTTGAAAGTTCAGCCAAAAGCTACAGGTTTCACAGACAAGGGGATGGCCACTCTTAAGTTTAGCAGTCTTGCAAATATAACCAATCAAAATACAATTTCTGCTGAACACTGAAAGACAGTTGCCTGGTCACTAACAACTCTTGTCCTTTTCAAGTCTTTCACTTGGACTACTAAAAATTTTGTAGAATTGAAGATAAGCTTGTAAAAATTGCATTTTTGGAGGCAAAAGTACATTTTGTTTATCAGTCCTTGACCCAAGAAAATTATAGAATCTGAATTATAATTTTAAATGTAAGGTTTTCATGTAAACTGTATGGTAGACTTGTAACAGTTCAGAAAAGCCTCAGATCACTTGAAAAAAAAATCAGAAAAGGGAAGCACCCATAGTATTGTAACTCTCCCACATCAGATACCCATTTTATACATAGAACACTTGTTGATAATTCTGATTTTGGGCAATGTATAGCCCATCTATGCAGCCCCATCAACTGCACTAAAACTATGTTAGTTTTACACTAGATATGGGTCTGCCCTGCTTTCTAGTCTTTTGTCCCTTACAGTGTTGTGAAGGTTTGCCAAGGAAGTGAACTTGGCTCAAGAAAAGACACAGAAGAGTAAGCCTCTGCAGAAGTCTGATGTTTATAACTCTAGTGAAACTGAAATTCATTTCATGAACTGGTGAGGAGGCCTTTGGAATTAATTTATCTCAAAGTCTGTAATCCAGCCTCAAATAATGCTACACAGACTTATTTTCATGTCCTTGCTGTTACAGGTGATACTTATATGCCATATATGAAGCAGAAATGCTTCCAAAATTGCTGAGATATCATTCCAATCAACATTGTTTCATAAAGACAAATAAGGACGTGTGGATTATTTGTGTCTACAAGGGAAAGAAGCTGTATCTGATGTTGCTTCTGTATCTTTGTTCACAGCTGAAGTGCTGTAGCCCATATTAAGATATCTATCTTCTAGCTAGAACAGCCTTAAAATAATAATATGTCAGTGAGCTTGGTGTATGCTTTATGTTCAGCACTAATTTATTTGAGAAATTTTTAGTTATGAATATAGATGTGACCTTTCATGACAATGAAAGTAACTTGAGTTACTGTAGGTGGAAGCGGGAGGGTATGGGAGCTTGCCAATGTTAAAATTGCTTTATAGTGTTGGCTTCCAAAATGGCATTTTTTATAATTGATTTTATTGCGATCATAACCAGTTAATGTACAGAACCACAACACTGGCATCTGCTTATGCAATCTGAAATAGAGATTACTGAAGTTGTGATTTATAAGCACTTTATGGAGATGCATTGAATGCAATAAACACAGTCATAACATGACATCTGACAATGCCATTTTCTAAGATAAAATATAAACAAAAAAAAAGTATAAACAAAATTTTTAAGTGCTATCCCAGCAAAAAAAAAAAAGTTAAAATTATTGAGGTATTAAACTTCCTAAAATACAATACCCTTCTTCAGAAATTGCTGTCTAAAGGTTGTTATTACTTAGATACTGAGAAGGAAAGAAGGTTTGTACTTTAACTGTGCTTCATGTTCTAGAGCTACCTGCAAGCTCCTGGAATTACTGTAGACTTACGCTGCTGATCTACTGTTAATGTGATTCTTGCTTTTATCCATCCACAAAATGAGCATAATTATTGCCTGATGCATAGAAATGAAATGAAATGAAATGAAAAACCATGTTTGTTAAGTTCTTTTTGTTTTTTTAGACCTGTGGATGAATTGAAATGAAAAATAAAATTTATCTTCTGATGAAGCTTCACACAATTCTAGAAGAATTACAGGAATTATGGAATTAATGCAAGTTGGCTCCAACGTGACTACGAACTTATTGAACTGTGCTAGATATTCCTGAGAAGATCCATAAAAATGGTTACCAATTCTAGCCAACCATCATCTGACTAAATCATTTGCTTTTACATCTTGTTATTCAGGTTGGTTGTCACAGTAACACCTACCTCTCCATTTTAATAGAGGAAGCTGGAAGAGAGCTTCATTTGGAAATGTGGCTTTTTATTTGCACTGCAACTTAAACTCTGTAGTGCAAATCTTCTGCCTTATGTAAATTACTAAATATGCTCTGTTATCTTGCCTGGGCATATGTGAAGACTCCATGTATCTGGAGTTATGAGTTTCCTAGTTCAGTGCCACACCTAACAGTCTTGCTTTTCCTCTCCTCTCTTCTCCTCTCACTTTCCAGCCAAACATGTCCATGCACATGTCTCCACACACGCTTGCCAGTATGTATGTACATGATGGTTAACGGTTGGAGTAACAGAGATCAGATGAGTTGGTAGTCTCAGTCAGTCCCTAATAGGCAGACTTTGTAGCACATAGAGACAACCATCTCATTCCATCATGTCAAACACTTCAGAGAATTTTTGAAAGTGGAAAGTTAAGGACTTCAGCAGGATTTTCAGTGAAAATGTCCAGAGTGGTATTGCTGGTTGTCACTGTGCTTCCATCTAAATGACATTTATCTTCCAGGTGCCAGGTAAAACACCCACATTGATCTAGTAACTTACTAGGCCAGTGGGATGTCATCCAGACTACCACTTGCAGCCTCTAATGGCAGGCTTATCAAACCTGCAAGGCAACTTATAAGTGCATTGATGGGGAGGTGATGGTTTTATTGATTTAGTAATGGAAGGACTGTGATTGAGAAGCTGTAGGACATCAGAGTGCCTGATAAGAAGCAAATGGATGTTTGGCTTGGGATTACTCCAGCCCTCCTTTAGAAAGTGGAGCATTGGCCAAATGATTCAGGCACCAGACAAGCTTTGGCACAGCCTCTCATTATTAACTGGAAAAAAGCAGCAAGCTATGGAACCAACAAGTATAAGGACATCCCTTTCTACCTGTGCCGGTGATTTGTTTTTCTAGGGGTGATAATTACTGAGACATTTAATAAGCTTCTGAACCACTTTTTAGCATCAAGGTGACCATCTTCTCTACAGTGATCTATCTCAGCAGAAATTGATTTGTAATACACGATAGCAAGTCAGCAGCAAAGCTAATAGAAAACTTAAGTTACAGTTCTCCTTTTTAACTCCTGCCTCTTCTTTGTTTTTGTTTGTTTGGGTTTTTTTTTTTAAATCATTCTCAGCTAAGGATTTTGGTTTTTATGGTGGACTGTGATCTCAGAAAGAAGATTTTTCATCATTTCAGGGATTCATAAGGTATTCTTCCTCTGTGGATTTACTGTTGTCTCCATGGTCCTTGTGGGATTTAAGAAACAAGTTGTACAGGAAGGTAAATTTTAAAATTCAGTCTAGTGTCAATCTTTAGAGGATTCTGACCTGTAACTAAAGAAAATGAAGAAGCAGGCTTTTAGGGAATTTGTGTGGATTGCTGTCAAAAGTAAGCATGGTGTTGTACTCTCATATGCTTACATAGTCTGGGATCTGTGTACTATGTATTAAATATTACAGTTTCTTAGGTCTCTCACTCTGTCCCACATGGTTACAGTTAACAAGGGGGAAGTGCTCAGGAGGTGCATGAGAAAGGGCAGAGAAAGGACATGGCTGGAGCTTACTTGGTCAATGAAAATTTAAAATGACAGACACCAGTATGTGATGAGACTTAAACACAAGATGCTAGGACTCATCCACCTTGGGAATTTGAAGACAACTGACACATTAAGTATGTTCTTATATGACAAATTCAAGAAGAAGCGGTTGTAGGGAATGAATTAGAGACATCTCAAAACCAGGAGAAAATGTATAGTGAAGCTTCCCACTGAAATCAGGAAGGCCCAGGGCTGAACGGACTGGCCTGGATTAGGACTCAGAATTGCTGGATCTATCCCAGGTTCTCCTACTTCCTTGTTCTAACTGTAGCTTAAACATAGTAGTATCTGCAAAGTTCAATGCACACAAAGCATCCAGTTACCATTTTTAATTTCTGTATACTGGAGGTTCCTACGTTCAGTTTGTTTACATACACACAGGTGGCAGCAGCAATCTTTATCTTCCTTAATTGACAAATGTTCTTTTGCAAATTTAGCTATGACTCAGAGTTGCCATTACACTTTAATGACTCATATTCAGTAAGAGTTGAAGTGGAAAAACTGCACAATTTGGGTTCCTGTGGTAAGAGAGGATGGGAAAAGATCCTCTATTACTCCAAGACATTATAAATTTTGGGGATGTATAGTAAGCACTTCAACAAAGTTTATAACAAACAAATGTTAAGCTAACAGTGTCCAAAAGTTGTTATGGTTACTGCCTGTGTCTGGGAGGTGAACTGCTGAAGGAAATGGTATGCTATTGGTATTCTGACTAAAATATATGAAAGAAACTCCAATAAAATAAGCATTTTATAAAGAATAAATAAAAGACAGTAGGAGATTCCTCTTTTTAAATTTATCTTAGAATCTGATCTCTTTCACTAATTTAAAACAGCATCAGATTTTATGATGGAGCCACTCCCAGAGGAGTCACTCTTCCATCTGTCTCATTATCTGAACTGGATTCCCATTAATTTTCTGGTACCTGCATTATTGTTCAACATAGAAACAGAAGGATTAAGGTCCCATCATACTGAATGCAGTAAAAACTGACATATACACAGAATTTGTGGACCAAAAGGCTCATAGTTCAGGGTGACAGGATGTGCCACATGGAAGGGTTGACTTGACATATGCACAGAAAGAGTATTATCAGCACCACAAGTGACACCCATGATTTCCAGTTACTATTCTCATAGACACATCTATTTAATGGATCTGTGTAGCAATGAGGCCTCTGAAATATATCCAGAAGGGGTGGGCATTAATGTTTAAACCAATTCAGATCCATATGAGTGGAATCTAAGCTATTTTAAGCTGTTTCCCCAAATAATATGATAGTGAGAGTAAGCCATAAAGCATAAGATACAACCCTTTTGGTGAAGACTTTCACTGCTTGAATCTATTTTCCACCTTTGTAGTCTAACAAACCAGGAATCTGTCAGAACATACCACAGAATTGCATCTGTACACCTGATAAGACAACTGAGAGGAGAGCTCTGGTGTTTTTAGTGGTCATAGTCCAGCTTGTAAACTGTTAATGTATTTTATCCATGTACCTAAGATAATAAATAGCACATTATAAATAAAACAAACTATTTATACTATTGAAGAAGATAATGAAGGGATTCTCAAGTAATTTTTACTAGAATAAAGATGCTTATACTAAAATCTAAAGTAATTTTTATTTTTTATTTTTACACCTTCCCCATACACTGGAAGGTTCATCAAGGTGTAAGATTAGGAGACAGACTCACTGTGGTCTGGACAGTGTTACAAGAGCCACTGTGGCAGGTAAACACTCTAGCTCCCAGAATTGCCCTGCTTTGAATACTGAAAGAAAGGTCAGCATGAGGAAAGTGATCATGTCCCCATCTACACTGCACTACTTATCCTTAGCAGTTCCTGGTTTTCCATTTGCCTGCTTCTCCCCTGTGATAATTTCAACACCTACAGGGGTCAGGCTGGAGATCAGAAGAAATGAGGGTGAGGTAGACAGCCAGTCACCTTCCTATCCAGTCGTCTTCAAGGAGTAACAGGCAGCAATTGCGTCTTTTCTCAAACTCAAGAAAGTACAGATATTGGAAGACTGCACTGATCTTAGTCATTAGAAGAGCAGAACAGACAAGTTCAGTATTTCCAGATGGGAAGCAATGGTCAGAGAGCAGTAGAGATATCAAAGAGGGAAATAAAATCACTGAGGTCACTGGATGTCAGGAATGAAGCAGAATGGACAAGATGTAATGCAGAATCATAAGTGTGGCATGTATAGCAGTAGCTGTTGGGTGGCTGTCAAAACAGCATTGTGGAACTGGCTCTATGCTTCTGCCTAGGAATTTATGGCATACTGCTACTGCTGGCAATGGTTATTTTCATTTAATGTAAAATTACCCAAAGGCAATTTTTTAATGTCAACTCACATGGAATGCAGTCATTTTGGGGTAAGATTTATACTGAGATTTGAGGAAACCTAAGAGGTGCTAACATGTTCAGAGCTGAAATGAAGTTCCTTGAAGACTCACTTAAGCAAGCTCCACACTGCTAGCATTGCACTATTGCTCACCTGGCAACCTGGGGACCCCACTTCACCAAAAACTTAATTCACTGTAATGTATATTCCTTAAAAGATTGCTCTATGTTGTCCCGCTCTGTATGCCTGCATCTTGCGGGTTATCATCAGAGACTTCACCACACTTACCGTCTGTTATTCCCTCCCTACGATGAGGCAAGGGGGGTTGGTCCAACCGTCCTCCCTTGTGTTTTTTAGTGGGCCTCGGCCTCTGACTCTGATTGACAGCTGCACTGGTGTTGCTGTCAGTAGAAAAAGGACTGCTTGGCCGAGGTCTCTGAGAGGAAGGATATACTTTGCCTAAAAAAAAAAAAAAAGAGAAACCAGATGAAAAAATGTTATTGCCTTGAAATAGTCTGTTCTATTAATGTCTGTTCTGAAACATTAAATCTGGTCTAATTCTCAGAGGCAAGCAAGTGTCCCCTCGAGGTACCCACTGATGCCAACTGCTTTAAGACACACCACAACAAACGAAGTGAGAAACTTGGCATTCTTTTGTCTTTAACTTTTATAATTAAAATCATTCCATCTGTTGTGATAAAACTACTGTATGCCATGGAACTCCTACCTGCTCTGTGTGCTGAACAGATGTGTCATAACAACTCCTATGCCTTGAGCAGGGAGGGAAAACAGTTCTGCAATCGTATCAAATTTATCTCCTCCTGCCTTCCACTTTCATATTTGCCGAGCCAGATTCTCATTTTAGGAGCTCCCATATGCACTGTATATCTGGAGCAACTCCAGTGAGATAAACATAACTGATTTTGCAAGCTATGTAGCAGTGTAGGTTTGTATATATATAAGGGCTCTCTTTTCTTGAAAAATAAAAATAGGGGCTATATTTAAATGCTAAAATTTTCCTGTTCGTTTTCAGTATTATTACATATTAAAAAATAATTTATTCTGGCTGAATTTATTCCTCAGATTTTTCTATATACCTATAGATTTATCAAGCTATGGGATGTCTCTTAAAAAAATTCTTTGATGCAGTTCTATGGAGCAGATCATTAAAAGCATCATGGCAGGAACCACAGGAGCACAGTTCATTTACTACATCACTTCCTCTAATTTTGATATTTTTATTCAGTTAACTAGGCTTATTGTTTAATAATAACTGATGAAAACTAAAGATCTCCATCTTTTACTTTCTTTTGCTCTCCCTATATTCTTGTCAAGTATCAAGGATGTTAATTTCTTCATTAATTTAGAACTGGTACTTGAAAGTCTTACTTTTTTTAATCCTGTTTGCAGTGGAAAATGTATAAGCCCATCAGAACTTCTGCTCTTTCAGTGCTACAGTAGGCCCAAATGGTTCAAGAGCTGATGGAAAGTGGCAAAGGGTGTGAGGGTGACAGAGCACTGGACCAGACTGCCCACAGAGGTTGTGAAGTCTCCTTCTCTGGAGACATTCAAAACCCGCCTGGACGTGTTCCTGTGTGACCTGGTCTGGGTGATCCTGCTCTGACAGAGGGGTTGGACTGGATGATCTTTCGAGGTCCCTTCCAACTCCTAAGATTCTGTGATTCTGTGATTCTGTGACTAGGGTCTGCCTTGCTGTGAGTTATGTTTTCTAGTAAGAACTTTTGACGGATGCGCTTACTTTCAATATGCTGTCACACATACGATTTAATCTAGATATGCCTAATCAGGAGTAATATGCTACCCAGTACACTATTTGAAATATACTCAGTGCAAAAAGAGGGCAAATTGAAAAATTTAGCCAGAATCTCTCCAACATGGTGTTTCACGTTAATATACACACATTAGAATAACATCCTAGTGTTTAACTTCTGAGATTTCCTGACTGTCTCAGGCTTTATCTTCTACCTTCTGACTGACATGCGCCCTCATGAGGACACTGCACTTAGGCAGGCTTGTCTTCCAGCTGCACATCACTGCTAGCTATTGGAGGTCACCATGTTTGAACTCCTCATGTGGACAATCTCTAACCCTCCTCTACCAAAATAAGCCCTGTGGAACTTAAATGGTATGAAAAATATGCCTCTGCTAACCTGGCTCATTTTAACTCAGATGGATTACAGAACGCCCACACAAGCAGCTAATTCTGGAGATGGGAGAAAGCAGTAATAAGCATTTGGGGGAAGGCTGGAAACATTAACCTCTATAGTTGGCACAGCTGCAGCCAGACAAAGACAAGTGATCAAGCCCTCGTTTCACAGATAAGGATAAAACAGCAGATGAACACAGACAAATATTAAAATTTCATTTAAAAATAAAAAATTACTAGTAATGCAAAGAAATTCAGATATGTGCCTGAAATTCCACCCTAGCTCACAGCACATTGCACAGATGTTTTGCAAAAATAAACTCACAACATGCAAGTGCAACTATTGAGTGCGGGATGAAGATTCTTCACACTTATCCTCTTGACTAAAGAAATGTGATTATTCATTCAGAATGTTGGTTGGGAAAAAATACACACCAAACATTCTCTCTTCTATTCCTCCATGAAAATGAGAGAAAATAAATAGCACTGACCTAAATCAGACATGGGGCAAACACAAATGATGTGCAGGCTCCCAAAAACCATTTTTCAATGCACCTAGCATCTGATGACAGCAACTTGTATTTGTATGCAGCCTTTCCAGTAAGAACTGCTGAGCAGTGTCAGACTTTCTGCAGTAGATTTACGGTCTGTAAGTGGAGACAAGGATGAATCCACTAATTCTTGATTTAATTTCCCAAGGGAGTTAAAAAGAAAAACTATCTGAACTATGTGGCAAATCACACGATGGCTTCTGGAAACTGGACTCAAAGTGTCTGGCAGGAGACATACCTTGTGCCTGGATTCACCAGTGCCTCTTATTCTTGGCAATCAAACACAGCCACGTGAGGCTATCAAGTTGGACTTATCCTTTCCTATCAGTAAGAATATTTCACAGCTGTTTTGATGGAGTAAAAATAGCTGTCCAGGCTGCAAAGGAGTGAAGAGTCAGGGCCTTCAGACTCCCTCCAGAGCCATGAACAGAAAAGATACTGCTGCTTCTCCACTACAAGACACCATTTTGCACGAGGAGGGGCGGGTTGCTGTGGTACAGCAGGTCCATAATAGGCATGTCTGATTGATCCACGCTACCCTGGGATGTATCATATCATAACAAAACTGCAGTAAGTACTGGGGACTTATTTCCATTTGCTGAGGTTTTTCTGAGGAAAAGAGGGGAGGGCTGTTTGTTTACATGTAGGTTTTATTTTATTTCCATTTTGCCTGCTGGATCATTAAGAGAGTAAGAAGGTAATAAAGTCTCTACCACAATCATTGGATACTTTTTTGTACCCTAAACTCCAATAGTCTGTCTGAGGAATTACACGCAAGTACTCAGTTTAAGTGCATTTGTTACCTAATTAGGCTAGGAAAATATAACTGACAAGAGGGCTTCTTGTTTCCTTGTACTTTCCATTTATATAGCTACAATAAGAAATTCTATTTATTTGAAAGTGTCTGTGTGGTTTTGTGTCCATTTACTTTTTCAATGTGTGCATCTGTGGTGAAAACTACTTGTCAATGACCTGATATAAGTAAGATTAATTTTCCATGTATCTTTGCTTTAGCTTTTACTGAGGCCACGGAAAAAAAGTTGGGAAGATTTTGCTCCTTTCATTCAAAACTCTTTAGGAGACTCTTCAAGCTAAACTGTACATTTTAAATTATAGTTTGGCCAAATGTGCCCACAGTAGTCATGAAAGAAGGTCTACATTAGTTTTTGTTTTGTTTTGCTTTGTGTTTTTCAGATCACGAGACAGACTTACTCAGTCAATTTTCCTCTTGTGTAAGAAGCAAGTAAGGGTTTTATCTACTTTTAATGGTGAAATAACTATCTTTTAAGGATGATTATGACTGACCAAAGACAATGGCCAAAGTCCCAGTGATTTGAGAAAAGCTGTATCTGTTCACTCTGTAGTTTGTTTGTGACATAGGACTTTGCCATCTATACTTTTCTACACTCCGAATGTTCCTAAAAGACAGCGTTTGTCATGAAGTCATTGCATGTAGAAAGCCTGCAGTTTTCAGCCCTAACATGTGGAGACATTTCTCATAAATGCACACATTTTACTGAAGGAAAGACTCCATACCAGACTAATAGTAAAAAAATTTAAATGATAGGAACATTATGGGACCCATGGGCAGGAATCAGATGGGAAAGCATAACAAAAATATGACCCAAGTTCATACTTTGCTATTAGATTAGTGAATTTAAATAATTATTTTTGTTATTTTGATAAGACTAAGTAAATGCAAAGACATTCTTTTTTCCAGAATATTTAAGAATAATTTTTACTTCTGTTTTTTTTCTCCTAGAAATAATACATATAGAACTTTAAAAATAGGAACTAAATTATGTTTACCTTTCATTAATTCATTTTAGAAAATTGGCTATTTTCAAAACCAATAGTCACTTCACCTTTGTTACATTTAACTTGTCAGATTCAGTTGGCATAGTTAAAATGAAATTTTATCAAAATAAATTGTATTGTTAACAATAAAAGCACATCAATTCACCCCATGCTTAGAAAAGCTTCACGGAAAAATACACTTTTGTAAGAAGAGAAGCAACAGAAGATCAGGGATGGAGATAATACTTTAAACATGATGTTCATCACTGGAAGTGTGAATGATTGTGAGGAGATTTTGCAAAAACTAAAATCATCAACGAGTGCACGACAGAATTAGGCATCTTTTCATTGAAGTATTAAATGGAGCATATGTCAGTAAATCTTTAGCAGAGCCAGCACAGAGGGAAACTGCAGCAGATCAAAGGTGCAGATTAAAAGCTTGTGCTATTCACTACTTCAAATCACTAAAAATGAAACATAGTGCAAGGATTCATTTAAAATACACTGATAAAAATATCTCCATCCACCTTATTTCATGCATGTTAGACAAGTGTGAGACGCAGGTTCACTGAAAAGAAGAAAAGAATAGGCAGAGACACCCTTCATGCAGAAAGCATCAACTTTGAGTCTACAAACCTGTTCTTGTTAGACTGGTTCCATCCAGCCTAAAACCAGCTTTATCTGCTGCTGCAACCAGTGCTTGTGCAAAACTGCCGCTGGTAAAGATCGAGTCATCTGAGGAGCTACCTACACTAGATCTATGACTAGAAAAGTTACGGTCCTCATCAGACGCAGAACCCCATCCATTTACCATTGAACCTAAAAACAAATGTAGGGGTCTAGTGAGTTGTGCACATTTGATATTTTTTTGATCATCTAAAGCTTAAAGACCCACTTAATATGTCTTTTCTCAACAGGAAACCCAAAATTCATTTGACAGAGCTTGGTACAAAAGAGCAGTATTCATCTAAAGCTTAAAGACCCACTTAATATGTCTTTTCACAACAGGAAACTCAAAAGATTATCTGACCAAGCTTGGGATAAAAGAGCACTATCAAACCTAAGTGGGATCTCATTCGTAGCTTGCTCCATGTTGCTGTGATCCTGTAAACAAAATTATACATATTCTCTACAGATATGAAGGCTCCATAATAAATCCTTTTGAAACTTAATAGATATTCCCTGGGATTGAAATTAATGTGATTTTTTTTACTTGACTTATTATAAATCAGTATCTAGTTTGATATTTGCAAAACAAAGTCTTAATTTAGGACAGCACAAGTGTAAGTCTCAGTAAATATGGCTGAAGTCAGACATAGGCTTCAAGAGCTATTCTGAACAGGGTTGGGATTCTATCATTTTTTCAATCAAAACCTTAATATAGATGAGTGATCCTAATGGACTGAACAAAGCTGACCTAAAATAGTTCATTATAGTGGATTAAAGTTACCTTTTTAAAAGGTTAGAAATAATTAACATTCAAAAGCTGAGCAAATATACTGAGTCAGTCACTAAGCCAATGTTGGCCTCATGGTACCTTCTAGATATGGATTATCACCACTGCAGGAGAGGGAAGTGATAATAACATCATAAAACCAGATACCAGAAAAAGCACATGAAAAAAATGTAGAAATCTTGACATAACTAATTTGTAAAAAGCTAAATAGTGAAGAAGGATTCCTCTTATTTTCATTTCATTTACATATTTTTTTTCTAATGCATGAAGCACAGATCAGCTACCCAATGTGGCAGTAAAATATATTGCAAAAGTTATCACTCTGTTAATATTTTTTCTGAAGTACTGAAATTCTGTTTCTTTTGTGGTTTCGGATGGAGCTGATGGTGTTCTGTACTTCTAAAACTCATGGGTAAATGTCACAGGGTAATTCTACACTGTGCAGTGGAGCAGGAGGCAAAGGAGACTTTAGCACCAAGTACCTTTGCTCGAGGAACAGGTCGGTCATGCTAACCAGTTACCAAGTCCAGCTGAGATGCAGAGCTGCCAGACTGCTTCTGGGAACTGAGCTGCTGCATGGCATTGCATAGTGCTGTGTAGACACAGCCTATTGTTCTGAGATAGCACAGGCACCTATCTTGAAATACCCAAAATCTGCTTTACAAACACAGTGGCATGTATATGTTTAAAAAAAAAAATGCCCAGTGCTCAAACCCATAAGAATCTGCAGAGCACTGGTTTTCAAAGATGTGATCCTAACTTTACTCTTCAGTTAGCACAGGTGAATTTATGTAAACATATGTAAGATGTGTAGCAGTGTAAGTAATTTACTTCAAAGCCTTTTTTAAATCCTTGTCGAAGAAAGTACTATGGTTTTCAAAACTGTTAACTAGCAAATCAGTAATAATCTGCTTATTAAGACCAAATTGATAGGCTAATTTACTAACAGTGGTGTCAGATATTAAAAATAGCCTGCAAAAATAAGTAATGAGTACAACAAATGAATACTGGAATTTAGTCAGTAGCACACTGCACCGCAGAGCCCAAGAACAATGGATTATTTTGTGATGCTGCAGTGACCAAACCTTTTAATGTCAGCCAAGTGGCAGACTATAATAAAAGTCCATGCACCCCTAAGATACAAGAAAAGAAACTGAAGAGGTCTATGGAGGTCTGATGGGCAGAAAGTGTGTTAAGTGCAACAGAGAGTGACAGAGTTTGATTCTACTTTGCCAACAGCACACATAAAATTGTAATTTTCCAAACAGACTCGACCTGATGCAGACAGATGTAAGGAAGCCTAGATAACAGCAAGGGAAGGCTAAAACTGAATTTCCTCTGAGAAGACAGTCTCTCAACTAACAATCAAAGTGCGATAGCACATCATAGAGAATGGAAAGTAAAAAGACTTAGCAACAGTTATTGATGATGTATGAAAAGAGATACTAGAGATAATACACTTGGTAAAGATATAAGAAAATGAAATGCTATAGCTGTGGACAATTTCAAACAATTGCTTATCGATATATTCTGCAAAATGTGTAAGCGCAAGCTGAAACATAAGAATATGACTAGAGATACAGGTATCAAAGGATGATAGTCGGGTGCTGAAAATTTCCCATGTATTTTGTTAGTTTCAGAGTCTGAAAGTTTTGTATGATACATTCTGTTTTCTACATAGACATATATAAAAATATATACTGAACAGAATATGTATGGTTTTCAGTATCATAGGCACAAGACTATGGATGTTTTAAAGGAACTTCTTAGAATTTCCATTTGCTCACATTGCTCTGTCCGTTTGCTAACCTGTCACTCAGCTATTACACAATATGCACATAATTTGGATGAGATGCTTTCAGGAAATGTCTAGGAACGGTTGCAATTTTTCATCTGCTCTTTGAAGGACTGGACTGAAATTCATCCAGTCCAAAAAAAAAAAAATCACATTTTAAGTATGAAAAATACTAAAAATCTGCAAGAGTTCATAATGCTCTTTCCAATGTGTGTGCATATATTTATCATTCAGCACACTCAGAGACATGCCAGGTTTGTTTAGCAATAGCTAAATTTTAGTTATCATTAGACTGCTGTTGTCAGTTTGCCAATTTTTCAGTCTAGCTCTACAGGAAAGCCCTATTCCTGAAATCCTCCACATTCCCATGGACAAGGAACAGTGCATTCTGAGCATGGATTGCTCCTCCTTTCCCCTATCCTCCAGCAGCTGTGGTAGGAAGGATTGTCAGCCAGGCTGGAAGCATGACTCAATCCTTGCAGGGATGTGAGCTGTACTGGATGAGGACTTCAATGCAGTTGTCAACTAAAGCAAGCAATGACCCCACCTGGAGTACTGCATCCAGTTCCGGGGTCCCCAGCACAAGACAGACATGGACCTGTTAAAGCAGGTTCAGAGAAGGGCCACAAAAATGATTACAGGACTGGAACACCTCTCCTATGAAGAAACACTGAGAGAATTGGTGTCATTCAGCCTGGAGAAGGGAAGGCTCTGGGGAGACATTTTTGCAGCCTTTCAATGTATAAAGGGAGATTGTAATGGGGAAAGACCTCTACCAAGGGCCCTTAGGGACAGGACAAAGTGCAACAGCTTTAAACTGAGAGAGAGTAGATTTAGACTGAATATACGGGAAAAGATTTTTATGATGAAGGTGGTGAGACATTGGAACAAGTTGCCCAGAGAAGCTGTAGATGCCCCATCATTGAAAGTGTTCAAAATGAGGTTGGACCAGGCTTTGAGTAACCTGATCTAGTGGAAGATGTCCTGCCCATGCCCATAGATGAAACTAGATCTTTAAAGTTCTCTTCTGACCCAAATCATTCTATGATTCTATGATATTCTGGTTGTTGGAAGCTGAGGCAAAACTCTTCATAACTGCTAAAGTCAGCAAGCTACCATGAGACATATACAGCACCCACAGATGTGAATGACCAGGTGAAATCTTTATTTCTAAGGGTACCTGAGCTATTCAGTTTCCTTGCATAAACAACTTCTTCCCCACCAAAACTTGGAGCAGTAAAACTCCACTTTGCTTTGCTTTCCAGAGGTGCAGACACTGCCCAGAAGGCATGGGAGTAGCTGGAGGCCAACTCCAGGCACCTCAGGCCACCACACACCTGCATTAATGTAGCACACATGGTGACTGCTTGTTTAAAGGCATCCACTGGTCTCTTGGTTTCCAAATCAGATGCACATTTGTTTCTCTCCAAATAAAGGCAGAATAAGAGATGCTGACGTCCCTTTCAGATCAACTGTGCATTTTGAAATGGAATAAAGCAGGCTTTTAGTGTCTCCTTTACATGCAGCTCACTATGCGTTTTCCAAGAGCGCATTTGAGTTTTTACGCTTTCTGGCAACTGTAAATTTTACTCATGCTGACAGTAGCAGTAAATGCTTTATGCAGAACAAAATCAACTCTGTGAAAAGTTGAACTCTGTTTTCTTGCTCCATAAAATATCTCTTGGTGCTAATGGAAACAGAAAGCTTCTTTGCTCTCAGGGAAAGGTGAGGGGAATAGAGGTGCTAGCTTCTTGTAGACTGCATACTACTGCTTTTAGTGGCATTTTGCAGGCAATAAAAATGCTATTTTTCTTTGAAAAGTGTGCTCTTGCTTTACTCAAAAAAAAATCAAAACCAAACAAACTAATGTACTTGTGAAGTAAAAGCTGCCCATAACAAATCTAACACTTTTGAAAATTCCATTAGATACTTCTCAGTATGCACCAAACTACAGGCATACTTAAAGTTAATAAATTATGTCACTGGTACTTGTATGTGTATGCTTATGTACTTTCCTTCACAAGACCATTAAGTGTATGCTAATATTAAGCCCTTGCTCCACGGCAAGTTTTTGATGGAACAGGGTTAGACTGGTTAGGTTTGTGAAGTTGCGATGAAGTCCTTGGGGGCTGACGCTACTTCAGCTGACACCAGTTACAGAATTCCTTTAGCCTTTGTACAGGAGAAAGACATTGTCCTCTTTTGGATATATCTGACTACTGTTATAATTACAAAGAAACTGATTTTGGTGGAAGTGATGGAATAAAAGGGGCAATAGTCATTGTACCACTAAAATACGAAAGAATAGTACAAGGGGCTGAATGCAGAGTATAAATAGGATCACACTTCAAAAATTAGTCCTGGTCTCATACTTTATATTATACTTCACCATAAATGTCCAAATACTTAAATGTATACACCTGAGATAAACCCTTAAGTTTTAAAAATTTTATTTTGGGGCAGGAAATGCTAAACAAAAGGAGGCAAAAATCATATATATACATTAGGCACTTCACAGGTCTCATAATGATTCATGCCTTTCATAAACATTTAATGAAAAATGAATTTATGTCACTTAGCCAAATTTATTTGTGTTTGCATTTTCAATCTTTCTAAATTTTTTTTTGTTTCTGTATTGCTGAAAGGCACAAAAATTTCTCAAATTTATTCAAGCTGTTAGAAAAGAAATGCACACAGAACACTAAGTAGTTGCTCAAATGTTGCTGAGCAGTAAAATACTATGATAAAGTGGCATCTTGCTGTGTCTCTATTACTTCTTCAGCACTAAAATTAATTTATGATCAGTCATCAATTCATTTACATGTCGTTTTATGCTAAATCCATCCTTGCTGATGAATGCATATCCCTAGATCCATTAAGCTAAAGTCTGTGCTTTATAATATGACCCTGCTAATTGTTGCATTACCATTTTTATGAGATACAAAAAGTAGCAGTTTCGTATTTTCTGAGCACATATTTAATCCATGAAACACATTCTTCCTATTAAATGCAATCTGTCTAGCTGCTTATAAAATAGAATCTTTAGCAATAGGTATCCCTAAGCAAGTCAATATAAATATTGAACTCTGCCATAGTAAAATATGGGTAATGAAAATGATTTTGTGTAATTTTTAAGAGTTATTCCATTTGTGCTCAGACACAATAAATGAACAACTTTTACCATACAGACAGTGATCAGTGATTCATTTAATCAAGACCAAAACATGCCACATAAGGGATTTTCTTCCTTGCTGTGCTATACAACCTATGGGATGTTTATAAGTTTAGAACTATATCATTCTATTAAAAAAATAAAATGTTATCCTTTTGTAGATGAACTGTGTACACGAGCATCTCTCTGCTAATACCAGTTTGTACCAATTAGGTAGAAAAGGGCTTGTTCTAATTTCTATGCCAGTTAATGGGTGGATATCTCCTCTCAGTCAAACTGAACCAAGACTGAACATGTAACAGCTCTCACTACTAACTTCACTGGTGGTGCTGGGGGTGGAAAAGATAAGGAGAAGGCAAAAAAAAACCCCAAACCATAATACTTTGATCTGACAAAACCTAGTGTTGTTCTTAGTGATTTCAGTGAGAAGCAAATTAATTTCTTATACAGGCATCATATGCAATTAATTAAGTCTATTAAAATAGAATAATAGAACAGACTATTCATGACCATTCATGCCATAACTCTGCACAACAATTCATTATAAAGACAAGCATTCAACATAAGCAAAAGAAAAAACATATTTCAAGGTGTCTCTGAAAGCAAAAATAACCCTAAATAATCATGAAGTAAAAGTCAAGTGAGCAGAAGTTTTACAGCTGCTTTTCAGTTCTTTCTTCTTTCTTTCCTTTTTTTTTTTCTCTTTTTTAAATCAGAATCAGTAACTTAGTATTCTACCAAACTATGCTGGGAATGAAGCAAAACTTTGGCTTTAATTTCTTATTCCATCCTATAAACATTCAAATATATACCTCCCTCTTTGAGTTTTCTTTGCAATATCTGGAAAATGTTAAGATATAGTTACTGTGCACTCCTCCTTTCTTTTCACTTTATTATACATGTCAATGTTATGTCTCGGCCACCTGCAAAGAGAAAAGCTTAACAGCGCAGATTAAATCTTTGTCCGAATATTCAGTTAGCTGTAAGTAAAACTCAAGGGCCTGGAAGACAACCTGACTTTTAAAGGAGCAATGCTGTGGTTTCAGAGGAATTCAGCAGTCTGAGCTTGGCTCACACAGCACCGTTGTTTCCCCTCAGAGAATCCCACATTTGGCATTGGATGAAAACCTCGGTCTCAGCTCAGCCATGTAGAACAATGTGCCATTTCATCCTGAGAGTGGGTATCTTCAAGTCATCACTGAGGCATGCTAACAGAATGGGGTGAGGAAACTCACTCTGCTGACCGTACAGCAACTCTTTTTGGAGGAAGACTTAACCAAGGGTTGTCAATTTAGATTTCTCACCAACACTGAACTCACAGGACATGCTTCATAATGTACAGAAATATTGTTTTATCCAGGTTAGCTGTTCTCATTTGCATCCATGTTTTAATATAATGTTTAAAGAAGGGAAAATGTCGTATAAAAATTCCAAGGAGAATGCTAGTTCAAATTACTAAAAGCGCTATGAGAAGAGGTAGCTTATATTTTCTTAGTGCAAGAAAGAACAATTTAGCTGTTCTACAGTATTGTAAAGCAATCAAATTAAAGCATGAGAAACAGCTTAGAAACAATGAATGTAATTTGTTATATACCCTCCTTCTCAACAGCAGTAAATGAAGCTTGGAAAAGTTAACAGAAACGGACACACAAAGATTAAAATTCTGTTTTGAAACAATTTCCCCAACAATAATAATAAATTTCCTTCCACCTTTAAAAAAAATCAAGCTCAAAACAAGCCTTCAGAAAATCAAGGGTTTACCTATATAGGAACAAAGGAAAACAGAAGTAGTTTTGTTATTTGAAGAGTTTGTCCTTTTACACATCATGTAAACTAACACTCTCGATCTATTTTTGTAAAGCTATAGTTTCTTAATTGTTTAAAGTAAATTTAAGCATTGGCTATAAGCTATAGGGGCAGTCTGTCATTTTGCTTTGCTTCCAGCTGTACATTCCCTTCCTGTAGTGTCAGCGAACACCTTGCTATGCAGTGAACCAGATCAAGGAACAGATCCAGCTAGCAATTGAACAAGTAAAAGAAAAACTTTAATTTTCAGCTGGATGAGGCCACATCAAGACAGTGTTGGAAATGACTGGAAGTGCATTTAGGTCACCTTAAGTACATGTCTAGTCTACGTTACCAGGTTCTGCCCAATTTCCTTCCCCAAAAATACACCAGAAAGCTTTTAACACTCCAATAATTAAACATTTAACACTCCAATAATTAAACAATATTTATAACTATTATAACACATTTGAATGTTATACATAAAAGGATAAACTGTAATAAGAATGGATGTCCATAAATTGGAGCAGAAATGCATTTAATGTTTAGTTTGTGCTAGGTAAAGGGGTCCAAAATATTAGGTGAAAATGCAAATGAGAGAAACATTCATCTTCCAATTTGCAGATATAGCGACATTGACATATTAATACATACCAAATGTAAAATATATAGCAATCTGTATTTATTTATTTATTTATTTCTGTATTACCAGTGCAAAACCCTTACTGCATTCCTAATGGAAAGGCTTCTGAGCCATTAGTGAGATATGCAAAAATATGCAGAATTATAGCCTGAAGGAGATTACACTAGAAATTCAGGGAAGTGACTTAATATACTCATGCACTAATAAGTTAACCTTCTCAATTCAGGGATTTAAACTTTAACTCTGTGGCCTTCAGTTGAATCTGGATTTCAAATCACAGCAGTAGAGATACAATTCTTATATCTTAATTAGACTGGTAAGCAGTCTGGCCCTAAGGTGAAGGAAAACCTGGAAAGTAGGATTAAGCTATACACTGTTTAATTCAACAGGGGAAAAGGAAGAAAATTATAGATATTGATGATCCATTACTGTCATATTCCTGCAGTGTTTTCAGAATAGCAATGTTTAATTAAGGGTTCAAAATCCTTGGAATTTCAAAGGTCCAGAACAAAGACACTAAATTCAGTGGTGCTATGGTAGTAGGTTGCACTGAGCAACTTTCCCTTCAGGTACAACTGAGAATCACTGTTCTTTCACTGAGATCAAAGACTGAAGAAGCACCCACTAGCTTCTCTGAGCTATAAATGTTATGTACACTTGGGTCTCCAGTACAACTGTACATTATGGATACAGTATATTATACAGAGGCTCAAGTTCAACCTAAAGGTACTATACTCATTCTTACAAAAAAGTATATTATGACCATATAAAATCTCTATAAAAAAAAATTTAATTCCCTACATTTCATCAACAGCATTTTTATTCATTCAGATTCTGTGCATTAGTTTAGCATGCCTTTCTAGGTCCCCTTTGATGAACCCTGTGGTAACTTTCCAAGACATGCAAAGGTCGAGAAGCAGCAAAGGAAGGAGTGTCAGAGTAATTAAATATCTTCATTGAGAGGGAACAATTACTAAATTCAGCAGACCAAAGTATGTTCAAAATTCACATTTTCCTACACAAATGTTGTATTTACGCTACAAATAAATACTGTGCTGATCTAACTACACTTATTCTGAAGTCTTTTAACTTCCCTGTGTTCATCTGTGAAAGCATTTACCCAGCAAAATATCTAAAAGTGCTTTAAGATAACATTTTCATGCTGCTTCTGATTTATGAAATATATATTCCTAAGCTGAGGTCCTCCCACTTCTTTTTATGTAACTGGCTTGCTTCTCCAGTAGAGTGAACTTTTCATGAAAGCTAGAATATAATTGAGTTTTCTTTCAAGTCTTTAAAGCTTTTTAAAATTCATGAATTTTCTTATCATTTTGCAGCAAAGTATTTTCAAATCCTTCTTTAACTTCAGTGTTCAATATTAACACATTTTAAATGTTACAGAAATAGAGCGGAATAAATTTTTACTTAGAAAGTGTTTGAATTATGATGTATTTTACTGTTAGGAACAAGTTGGTGTCACTGTTAACTGTGTTTGGTTACCTGTCACAGAGCTGTCTAGATTGTCCATACTGGAGCCTGGAGTATGCTCTAGACCTCTTAGCGGCCTACTGATTTCTACAGTTTCTTCTTCAATATCGTCCTCATCATCATCATCATCATCTGGAACATCTGTTTCCAAACCTGAAATAAGGTTTCCGGATACATATCCTAAGGGCGGAACTGGAGCCTGAGGAGGTTGTGTATTGCTTTGGATGTGCCTACACAAACAAACAGGAAAACATCATCAGAATGGATGAGACTTTGTACACTATGGTCAACAGAAGATAAGCCTTTCAATAAGTTCTGAAGTAGATTTACAAAATGTGCTTGTTAGGTCAAACTGGAGAAAGTCATTTCAGCTATTCACTATAGCTTCTAATGACAGACTATCTGCACACTTTCCAGACTTAAATATACTTCCCTTCCTGTAAGATGGGAAAGTTCAAGATTGTCCTCTTACAGATGAGGAACAACGTACACAGAGGTTATATAAATCAGGTAGAAAGTTCACAGAAAAACACAATTCTTAATCCCAACCTTGTATACAAGTGTATAACCCAGTATTCTACCTTGCAAATCACATGTTGAGAAAAAAATTAAATTTCACTCCTTCTGCATAAACAGACTTGGTGCTCTTAAGTAGAACCCTAAAGAGGAGGAAATGACCAGGAGAACAGAAGAAATTTTCAAGTCCAATGAACCCATTATCGGTAAGGCCTTTTTATTTTGCTTTATTCCAAGTAGCTTAATTTATTTAACTGCAGCAGTATTAGGGCATGCATGTGTGAAATTACTGCATGCAGCAGTCACAATTAAAAAAAAGAAAAACAAAGATAAAAAAACACCCACAGGATAGCTAAATGGCCTAAGGCAAGCACAGGACCTGAAGTTTCATCTGCGTGGTCTCTGAGAGGCTAGAGAGGAAAAGAACAACCATCAGCTTTCGACACAGCAGTACAGATACACAGCAAGCTGTGCCAGCGGACCCAGGCATGACTGGCCTTGGCATAAGAGCATGTACCATACTTGAAACTGCTAACTCAGGCACATGGGAATCATTGGGTGGCTGTTCATGAGGTGCCATGACCTGATTCAAAACGGCAGCGTTCTGGACAGGATCCAGAATTCTGCTGGTCTCTAGCTTGGACACCGGCATAACAGAAAAAAATTACAACTGTCACCTGTTTGGTCATTTAGCTTTAATATGTTTTTGATGTATTACTGCCTACGCTAGATAAGGGCAGTAATTCTCTTTATTCAAACAGCCTTTTTTTCTTTGTAATGTAAATCATGAGATCTGAGAATGTCACGGTAAATGTTATATACCAATGGAATCTTTTTCCGCCTTGGTGTAGGTTTTAAATAATTGCTTATTCTGAAGCTTATTTGCAGGGCAAATGCTTAATTTCTGATATACATCCCCCTTCTGATTAGCAGTTCTTGAATACTTTTCTGCCTGGACACCAGGTTCTCAGCTATGCAGTGTTCAAAACAGTGAGCTAAAGGGCACTACCATCTAACTAACCCTCAATAAACAATGTGATTAGCTCCCAATCAAGCAAAATACTTAAGTATAAGCTTAATGTTAAGCAAGTGATAGAACAATTGAAGTCAATTTCTCACATGCTTGTAGTTAAGCATATACTCAAGTGATTTGCTGGATCAAGGCCATAATGATTATGTACTTTTCCAGTAATCTCTCGTGCATTCTTTCTTGAATTTCCAGTTTGCTGGTCTCTATATTTTTCTTCTGTTACTCCTACAGTAACCTAATTGACAGGTCTCATGTTGTTGTTTTGTTTTCCCTCTTCTACACTGGATGGGTTAACTCTGTGAAAGGAAAACTAAGAAACCTTCCTTTCCACTGATTTTGAACAGTGTTTGCTAAACTGCATGGTATCTCTTCAGCCAAACAATATCAAAGCATTAAACAATTCCATGTCACAACCACCACAAAAATAATTCACATTTGCAAACCTCAATTTACCCCAACACCTGCTATAAGGTCCTAGTATGAAAACGAAAATTATCTCCTCTATATTTTTTTCAGAGTTTGAGGCTCACGTAATGTGACCTTGCACAAGAGTGACATTAAAATCTGTATGTTCCTAAGAGCATTATGAAAGTTCCCAATCAATTTTCATTTCTCCAAAAAGGGAGCAAGACCTTTCCTGTCAGCTGCAGAGTCCTACTACGTTATCCACTCCCAGATTGGCACCCACAGTTTGTAGGGCGTAGCAAGGGTAACAGCTGCAAAATGCAGCAGGGACTGACTGCACAGACAGGGTGTGCATCTGTGCGTTGGCTCAGAAGTTGCTACCTTCAATAGGCCAGGTCTAGCTGCTGCCTGGGATTTGGGTCTGTCCCAGAGGCAGGCCAGAGTGCGTGCTTGGCAGTGTGGCACTGCGGCGGGACCACAGGACCCTGTTGATTGAGTGCAGATTGCAGACAAGCCTCAAGGATGTGACAGTGTCCAGGGAAAACAGCTGGCTTTGATTTGGCATGGCCTGCCTACCTGCCTGATCTATTTATGGTAGCTCAAGCTGAATAACTTAGTGGCTTTATTTACCAGCGAAGAAAGGCTGCTCCTCCGCTGGCAGCATGCCATTCAGTAACTAGCTCTGCTCCTCTCCTCTGAGATTCACGGGCTTTGTCTGGATAGAAAAGTTGTAAAAGGACAACTGCTGCTGAGGGAACATCCAGAAAGCAACTGACCTTCACCGTATTCCCAGCCTGGGGCAGTTGACAAGTTCTTTCTCAGTCCCTGAAGAGATTGCTTCTGTTTGTTTTGCCGGGGAAATGTTACTGTGGTATTTACTTGCTCTTCCTTTAAATAGGCATAAAGTACTCTAAAACGCTAGATCCATTTTGTAAATTCTAACAACTTCCTTCCTGCTATTTCTGGGTTTTTCCCTATGAATCAGAAATTTTCATGGTGTTTCAAACTACAATCAGAGATGTAAATGCTTCATTGTTATGTGATGCATGGTAAAAGCTGCTACGTTGCTATTTCAGGTGACTAGCATTATTTTTAGTCAGGAATTGAGAACCTCAATATTTTTGAAAATCCAAAAAAAATCATATCTTTTCCTAGCCTAAAGAGAGAGTACCCTGAACTGTATAAAAGTTGTCAGTCAGTAGGTGGGTGTTAACTACTTAGTTGAATATATATAAAACTCCAGAGGAATATTATTTTCACATGTTTTTTAGCCAAGATTCAACATATTACCAAGCATTATGGTTTAAAAAGCACCTACTAATCTTTAAGGCCTTCAAACTGTAAATACAGTTTTGCTACTTCTTATTCCATTTCACTGCCCTGGAAACATTACTGAAATGTTGCTGAAAACAATCGATATTTATGCCATCAAGGAATAAATTATTATTACGCTTTCATTTTCCAGACTGCAGGTGACCCCTCCAAACATTTACCATGTCTGCTTTGCTATATCAAACTGGTATGCCCTAGTTAATTCATCAAGGTGGGCTTGAAGCATTGGCTGTATTTCCTCTCGTGGAGAAGGTGTGAGGGTTGCAGTTGACTGTTGCCCAAAGGAGATTGCAGGTGATGAAGCTACTCCTCGGACAGGAGGGGTAGGAACACGATCATCGTCTTCTTCAAGCTCATCCTCCATGCCCTGATGTAGGTAGGTCTGAACTGGCAAAGGTGGACACCAGCCATCACTGTCATATCTAAAATAAAAACCAAGTAAACTTAGTATATATCAAGTCTCATCTCTGCCATGCACTAGAGGGTATACAGGATTTCTGCTACAGTTTGAACCCTCCGCATGCAGTGTGAGCTTTAACAATTGTTGAAAATAGGATCATAATTGCTTAATTTCTCCTTACCGAGTCTGTTTAATTTTTACCACAACAGCTAAGTAACTTCAACAAGATGTGCAACAAAAAAATTACTGATTCAATATCACATTTGTTAATGGTGATTAGATAATGTTACTCCACAACCAACAACAAAAATGAAATCACTTCCTGGATCATTAACCTAGGAGAACACATTGAAGATTGACATAGACACGAAAATATCAGCATTCTTAAAAGGCAGAGCATGCTTTATGTAGTTGCACTTATGCACTTCCTCACTCCCACCCTCCCCTTTATTTGTCTATAAATTTACTGTTTGTTTCTATTTTGTAGCTTAAATAAAAAGCTACACTTTCCACATAAATTCTGGGTTTTTTTCCACACTCCACATAGGTATCTACTACGAACTGTAATACATTCATGTCACGGTAGCACTGACCCTAAGCATATGCTATTTCACAGCACTAGCTGATAAGATAAATTAGCACACATGTTGACAGCTCTGCCAGCACCCCACCTCCTAACCAATCTTTACTGGGACTTACCTAGACAGTGTTAAATTTCTGAACACTTTCAACACACCTGCCTAAAGTAAATGAAAAGGTTAACAACTACCAATATTTGTCAGTACTAAATTCTTTTCTCTTCACATATAAGAGATGTTCCGATAGGTTTTTGTGGTTTATTTTTTAGACTTATACCAAAGGCATAAGAGGTGATGCTACATCTCATCAAGGCTACAAACAGAAGCTTTATATTCTACTACCACTTCTTACGTTAGGCTTTTCCAGCAATTCAATCCTTTTCTCTTTGTCCTCACCACAGGCTTTTCAATGCAGTGTTGCATTACAGTATCATCCCAGATATCTGTCCCTTAGAGATACCAGCACCACCCAAGACACATAGGCTCTAGTGACTGAGTAATTCCCTAATCTGAACACAACTTCAGTTGTGCACAGCTCTGCTGATGATCACACCATTCAAATCTCAACTCTTCCAATCTTCAAAACATCCAGTCAGCCTGCAGTCTCTTGAGCATCTGTACACATTTCTTCTTAACTCCTACAGCATATTCCAAAATATGCACAGGTTAGACAGCTCTTTTAAAAAGGCAACCAGACAACCATAAGCTCTCACAGCTCCTTCACTGTCAAACCATCTACACATTCTAAAGCCCATTCCCCAAGCATCGTCTAAGTCACTTTAACTTCTTTCCACCTTCAAGGACTGCTGAAAAGGTACATCTCTTGTGTCTGCAATGCAGGCAGGCAATGCATTGTGTTATGCAATTAATTTCTCAAACCAGTTTAAAAATACTCCTTTAAGGCTCCTTATTTGGAAGGAAGGAAGGAATGAATTACCAATTTCCCAGAGAAAAATGAATCAAATTGCTCAAGAGTGAAGCTGGGTTACAAATAAGCTGGGAACACTGAGACAGAGAAGTTTCAAAACCTGTATTATGAACAGAACATTTACTTGAAGAAAAACACAAAGATTTCTAAAATTAACTGAACTACTTTTTTCTTATTCAGAAGTCTGTAGTCTGTATGTAAAAGTACAGATTTGGAATAGCTAAAAACAACCTGGCTTAATCATCCAAAAGTCTGTGGAAGACATCTTGTAATTAAGACTAGTATAACTTTAAATTTGTATCTAGATATAACCATATACAGATACATAAACATATATTCATGTACAGACATACAAATAAATGCTGCATCTTAACATCTGGCATTTAGGAGCTTTTAGGTGAATGATCATCATCATTTTCATAACACAGAGATTTAAGAAAATGTTATATGATACATATTCAATTCCTTAGGAGACAATTAAGATATGACTAGCTCTAATTTGTCTTTCCTTGCAATATTCACTTATGACATTACCACCCAAGAGTGAAGGGACCATCCTAACTCATGCTGCTAAAAATGTACAGTGCAACAGCTCTGTCACAATCTCTCTACCTCATGCTTTGGTATAATGGCTTCTTCTTCAAAAGGGACAGGGTGGAAAGATACTCCTTAGTGGCTTTTCAGTAATGCATAAATGATCTTTGGATGTGTTCACCTTTTTGACCCTACTTGCTTCAAAATCCCAAATGTTCAGCTTGATAGTAAAAAGATATTTCAATAAAAAGATTCTGCTTGAGTTCCGTATCTTTATCTAAATATCATTTGAAATTGAAAGGAGACTAAGCCTTAAATTCAGGACATTGAGATTCAAGACTTAAGGTAAAAGAACTTTTGTCTTCATAATGTAACAAGTCCAAAAACACACCAGTTCTACCATTTCTAACCTGCATTTTAAAAAAAAATGAACAACCCACCCCCCCAAAAATAAAACAAAACCCAAAACGCAACAACAACAAAAAACCCCAAAACAAACCACAAAAAACTACAACAAAAAGTTGTCAAACATAGCAGACTACATAGTAACTACATCTCATATAAAAGATACAGTTACTGAAACTTCTGGAACTAGTATAGTGAATATTGTTCACATCCATGATCTTTTTGTTTTTTTCCAGTAAACACAACTTCGTGAAAATGCATGCAATGTTTTTCAAGTATTTCTTGCTAAAATCTAAGCACCTTAACTTCACTAGGGATTTCTGATGGTAATTTAATGATAATTAAGTCCCTAAATAAGTTCTGGTTATCAAACATGACTCTCCACATTTCTAAGAATTTTTATCCTATTCTCAGCTCATTTATTCTTAGAAATATTTTGCTATTAAAAAGCTTGGTTCATTGCATTGATAGATTTTTTTTCTTTAAAATAAAAAATAGAGGTGATAAATAAGGGGCACATTCTATGACAATTCTGTTTCATTACACACATTGTTGCAACAAAGAAAGCTCCCCTCTCTAGGCCTTGCCAGAAAGGAATTTTTGATGTAACAGGTATTACCTTCTTTTTTTAAAGACAGAAAACAACTATCAAATATATTGATAGCAGCTAATATTCCATTTTAAGGTGTATTCAATAGCAAGAAATCAAATTAATCAATGATAACAATATGAAGACTGTCTTTACTGGCTCAAGATCATGCATATTATTGGTGAAAAAATGTAAGTAGATAATAATGAATAAGTAATAATTTTCTTACTGTAAAGTTTATTAGATAAAACTAAGCAAAAGCATCCTCTCTGAAAAGGATGGGAAACGGAACATCCTTGATTGGGAGCTACTACAGGAAAAGAGGAACTTTGAAGACTCTAAGGTATATAGAAGAAAAAATTAAGGAAGACAACAAGGAACAAGCACGGGGTTTGTAGAAGACCACAAAAAAGTGGAAAGTTTCACTGGAAGGAGCTTGCTAGGAAAACAACAGTATAAAAAGACTTTCTGCACAGGTTAAATAGGAATTTAAGACATCCCAAAAGCTAACTACATTATACAAAATGGCTGCTTGGATCAACATGTTCACCTTATGTGTGTTCAGTTCATGGAAAAATGGAGGTGAATGCAAAATTCAGTTATTCTAGGGAGGATACAGTAGAGAGAACTAAGAGTGAGCTGGTTTTTTTAAGCTAGGTTACTTTTTTGTTTCACTTGCTGCTATTGTGGATTTTGTTTTACAATTTATAAGCCAATAGGACACTAGTGTTAATTTCTAGAAAGCAAAACAAGGTGTCAAAATTGTTTAGTTTATTTGGGATACTCATGCCAATGAAATTCACATTTGAATTCACAAGGTACAGGAAGACATGTAGAGAAAAATAAGTTTCTCTTTAGATGCTAGCTTTATTGTATTATTGCTCTAAACATTCACCTTTCATATCACATTGTGAGAACTTTATTAAAGTCCTCAGGTTTTCTGATTGGAAGTTCATTTTTCAATTGTAATTCACAATATAATTACATCTGCATGTAATTAATTCTAAAATTAACACACATTGAATTTGTCACACATAGTACACATCAAAGCAAATAAAGAAAAACAAAACAGTTTAAAAAAATTGCTTGCCTTTTTTTTCTACCCAGTACTTCAATATTGAAGGCAACATAAGGAATGCAGTCTATCATTCATTCCACTGCAGCATGCTGAAAACCACAGAAACAAGATCAACCCCTGAATACAGAACGACCATTAGTATTGGATACCTCCTCAGGAAGTATGGGCACTGCAGATTCACTGGGTTCAGCAAAGTTGGTTGCAAATTGCTGTAGCTCAAGTCTGATCCTGTAAATCTAATCTTCAAATGATTTTTTTATATTTGATAAAATGCACATTAGAAGGTCAAGTTACAACCACTATTAATGAGATATTACAAAAAACAGAGAAAACTAATTCAAAAGATAATCGGAGGAAAAACTAAATCTGAATTGTTTGGAATCTGGAAGGCTGGTGATTACCTTATCCTTAAATAACCAGTGTTGTCTTGGTGACCAGTATTGTTCCTTCCAGCTAAATAACAAGATACTTTGTGCAACTGAGCAGTCAAGCCCTGTGTCACAAGGGATTTCTCTTGAAGGTATTTTCATTTACCTTTTATGCTATTTCATTGTCCTGAAAAAAAGTCCAAATTGTTTGCCTTCCATAGCATAATTATTTTAGTGAAATGGCTATACATGTATTTTAAGGATATAAACTGATAAAGACAAATATTCTGTGGTGAAACCATCTTAAATTTATTTTAGCTTGTTATAACAGAATACAGAACATAATAATTATATGCACTTTTTGCCTTGAGACGTAAACAACACTTGCAGTCAGTAAGGCTATTAATTTTCCCTTACATTTACTTAGAAATTCTAACTCTAATACAGCCTGAGTGGACCTTCACTTTAAAAGGAACTCAACTGACTTACATAGTTAGTTATTATTCATTTTAAGAGTTGAAGGACTTAGTATAAACTGAAATATTAATATTTAATTCTTCTAATTTTCATTCTAAAAGTAGTGATGATCAATTCATGCTTACAAAAGAGATAATACATGAAATACTTTTGTTCAGTAAAACTATTACAATGATTTTAAAAACATGTTTCATCCTTTGGAAATACTGATTAATACATGTATTTAAACAAGCAGAAATTTGACCCTGACAGAACAATGATACTCAAAGTCTCCAACAGAGCCGGCCACCGTAAACTATTTTCTCATTTTTCTCCAGAGTTTGATAACCTGGTATTTCATATAATTTCACTTTATAAAACATATTCCATAATTGTTCTCAGTGCAGGAAATGTCCCTTTCTCTTATTTAGTGCTTTTTCGTGTAATTTTATGTCCTTGAGAATAAGTTTAAACTATGCAAAAATAAGTGTAAGGTTCCGGAAACTCAGGAGTTGTTTAATTAATAATAAAAATGGCCTATAAATAGCATTCCTTCCTCAACTGTGAAATTTCTTCTAAAAGCTGATGAGAGGATTATTATCCACTGGTTGATCTTCTAAAATTAATCCAATTTAGTGCAGTTTGCTTGGTTTTGTTTTCTTTTTTTCTGTTGGCTCTAATACACTTAAACATCAAAGCAATGAAACAATACAATGAGGCAGATTATGTCATTCTTGCTCACTCTGAGTCCTATCATCCGCAAGCAGTCCCAACAGAATTCAATTAAGCAACCTATGAAGTGAGATACTTCTCAGCATGAGTAAGTAGAGGAGCCCTACATGTCGATGAAGCAAGGTCACTTTCATTTCCATCTTCAGTTACTATCAAGACAAGCTATTCAAACATTCCTCCTCCATAGCCTTGAATAAGTCTATAGGATAAGGCATGCTCTTTCTTTTTTTTTTTTTTAAACAAAACAGAATGATATTGGCATTTAGGAAAATGTAAAAAAAAGCAAAAACCAAAACCAAACAAAAAACGAAACGAAAAAAAGCCTCATCTCTGCAAACCACAGTTTTTTCCTCAAAGGAAAAAGAAAAAAATTACCCTGCTTCTTGCTGATCCACTCCATAGTGTTCCAGCTCTGTGCCTGGAAGCGGCTGCACGGGAGGTGGTGGGAGGGGAACACTGGCCCAGTTTGAACCGTTATTTTTCTGGGTTTTGGCAGAATTTTTGTTTTTCTTCTTTTTCCCTCCTTTGCCACCTGCAAATCCAAAAAGAAAGAGATAAAGAGATATAATGTAGGAAAAAAGCTAGCTATTTACATTTCTTTGAAATAATTCTGATTCCAGATGGCATGCCCCAAAAAGAAGATGTATTTATATCCCAGCAGAATCAGCATCAACGTGCTAATGCTGTTACAAGGTTATAAATAATAATAGAATGGAAAAGTATTCTGAATAATTGCTGAAAACCACTTCTTTTTAAAACTCCATGCATTTGCACCACAGCAGTGCACAACCAAGGAGAGACATGTTTTGTTGTGTCAGAAATATATTTACTGATTTATTAATGTCTGCTTTAAGACTTCTTGAATTGACTGTCAGATAAAATATAATAGAACATAGCAAATTATTTCAAATGTCAGAATCAAATGTGCTTATAACACTGTTTTGCATAATCTCTTTCTGTGGAAAACACAGAGGTTAAAGACACAATATTAAAAAACTCTGTCATTAGGCTAAATATCTTTCAGCCAGAATGACAAGTGTAAGTTGTCAAAACAAAAAGAAACAGGGATTTGCTGATAGGAATTTACAAAGTTTACATTTTTTTAAAACATCAGGAAGTCATCTGCAATGTTTTAGGACTGTCTGTTTCACAGGATGCAAATATCTTGTGCCACTATGGAGAAGAGGTTCTATTTCTGATGCACAGCTCTAATGGAGGGGGCTAGTAGCAATGACGTGAGCAATGCATTTTGCTTAAACCTTCTCTTTTCTTATCATCCTTGTACCCACTTCTCCAGTTAGGACACTTCCATTTGTGGGAAAGTGATCTTACAGAAAAAGCTCTCTTACCACTTGTTTAACTTGTTTTATTTTGCCCTGACTCCATTTTCTAGTCAGAAATTCGTTAAGAGGAAGAATGACACAAGATTTTGAATCCCTTGACTGCTTGGAGACCCATCTATTTGTTGCCATTTTATTGTGGCTTTCAAACTTTCTGGATTTTTGGGTGGATGAATGGTTTGTCACGTGTTTTTTTAAAGTGAGGTACACAGCTGGCACTCACTCATCCCTTGCCTGTTGCAGAAAGCAGTCTAACCCATCTTACCCACTGATGTCACTTGCTGATTTATAAGGATCAGCCAAAAAAAAGATACATGAGAAGTTCTCAACAACAGTGAATCAAAAACGCTGCAGCTGACTTGTAAGGCAGGATTGTACAGTGCGCACTGGCAGGCACCACCCTCTTTACCATGGCTTTAGCTTTAGGCAGAGACACCCAGAAGACGGTGCAATTCTAGCAATAGAGACAAGCACGTGTCATGGGACTTTTCATCTGAGAGACAGTGGCTTTATTCTGTTATCTTCAGATATCAGGTGAACCAAAATAGGAACGAATAGAGAGGGAAGAAACAAGCTGATTCTGTGACCCAGAAGTAGCCAAGACTTCTCTTTTCACCTCCCGTTGTGGCTGCGAGAGACAGGCAACAAGTTCAGCAAGGACTGGCTGGCAGCATGTTGCAAACGAGACTTCTCTTTCCACTACTCAATTCCAGACCAGAGCTGCTCCTTCCTTGTCTTAGAGTATTTCTAGTAACTCCAGCCAAGATCCTGTCTTCCACTAAAGAGGAAATGAGCTGATAGTCCATCCATTAGGATGCAAGACAGACTCTTCCCTCCTTTTGTAGCCTGACAGAGAGAGGCTTTCTTTAAAAAGGAAAGAACATTTTGACCTATAGAAAAGAAAGCCCAGTGATGGTGGTAATGGAGGAACAAATACATGAAACTTGTGGAGGGAAAATGAAGCTTTCAAAGCACGCATATGCTGGAAAATGGAGTTAGAAATAGGGTCACAGAACAGTACAAAGGAAGTACGTTAATTTTCATTTGTGGGACATGGGGAAATTTTTGAAAAGTCAGCAGAAGTAGGAACCAGGAAGAGTTAGGGCAGGAAGGGCTCTCTTTTTGGGAGGAAAGCACATGCATAGGAGTGTCTCTCTGTGTGTGTGTGTGTGTGTGCGTGCACGTGCACGCGTGTGTGCACGCGTGTGTTTGTGTGCTTGTGTGTGTTGCAGGGTAATTTAAACTAGGAGTACTCAGAAAAGAAATGCAAAGAAGATCTTCAGCTTAGAGAGTAGTTGAGATGGTATCCTGGTTTGTGTTTGATAGAATTTTAGAGTAATTTTTCTATTCAGAAAAGATGCATTTCTGCAAAAACTGCAGTACTCTATTTCATGGGAACAAAGTCATAAGATGCTTTGTTTTACTTTTCAGCCAGCACTGCTATGTGATGATCAAGGTCTTTGGCAGCCTTGAGATCAAAAGGTGCAGAGGCTGGGGGAAGCACAAACACAGGGTAGATGACCTCAAGCTCAACCCAGGCTAACCAACTAATATTAAGTTATGGCATAAACATCATGCTCAGTATAAGTTGTGGAGTTTGCTGGGGACAGCCGTCTTTCTTCCATGGCTGTCATCTCAAGACGGACTTGTCTATCACCCTACCCATGAGGCCTGCTCTCCCACTATGTTGGCTAAGTATAGCTCTGTGTATTTAATATTGTTATTAATATTAGCTTTTATTATTATTTTTTATTAAATCTATTTTTATTACAACCCACAGGTCTCCTTTCCTTTTCCAGATTCCCCTCCTCAGGTGGTGAGGAGTCACTGGGTGATAGAACAACTGTATAAACCATGACAGGTGAGAGGGTGATTTTTAAAGTGTAGCATCTTGGTAATCTTAGGAGACTTCTAAGATGGAGGTTGGATGTATGGGGTGCTAGTCTGGAGTCAATTGGATTTAAGTTTTTTTGGAAAGAAAGGTCAAAGATAACAGAGCTATATTAAAGAGTGAAGCGGAGATCTGACAAACTGTTTGGATGAAGAAATAAAAGAAAGAAGCTCCAAGGTCATTACTGGTAGGGAAACCAGACTACACTGTACAGGTGGGCAGGAGATTTCTGTCCCCATACGCAGTTAGTCCACTGTCAGACTAGTGGAACAGACACCTAATACATAATGCCTGATGTGTGTTTGAAAACTTGCACAGAAGCCTTGTTTCCCCACAGGAATGATGCTTGATGTTTCAATGTCTCCTCACACTGAAATTCAATTATATTGCTTAAATCTCCAGATGAAACAGGTCCTGGAAAAAGAATTTGCCAGGCAAAGCTGATGATCAGATCACTCACATAAGCTGGGAGCTGTGCAAAGTACAGCCACAGAATTTCCCTGCCTCACAAAGCAGTTGTATTTTTAGCTATTTTCCATCCCACAGTGGGATAGGATTTCTCATGATACTCATTTGAGACAGACAGAAACTTAGTCAGAATAATAAGTACTTAAAGTACTAACCAAGGAAGTGAGAGAATATGTCCCTGCTCACTGTCATGGGGACCAGGTAATCAAAGCTGGTCTCTGACTCCAGTGATGCTCTAATTATCAGACTATTTGAAGGTCTCCCCCAGTTTCTCATGTACTACAGACATAATTAACCTGTATTAAAAGACATAATTAGTGGGCAAGGGAGAGCAAAATACTAACTGCAGTCCAATAATCTGAGCACTGGGGCATCCAGGTGTGAGCTGCTTTGATCACAACAGGAGTGCCCTGGCCTTAGGAAGACCAGCTAACCTGAAGTTTCTGTTTGCCATTAAAAATTTTACTTCAAACTGAGAAATACTACACAAACTATATTTCACTTGAAATATTTGTTCAAAGTCCAGCTTTTGATCAACTGGCATTTTCCAATAAAACGTTTTTCTGAGAAAGTACTTAGGCAGCTGTAGCTGTCAACACATCTAAAGTATGATACTGCCCTCTGATAACTGGCACATATGCACCTCGGCATATCAATTTCTGCATTTTCATTCAGCCAGAGAAGCAAGCCGATTTCCTAAGGTACTTGCCAATACATCTCACATACAAGGAACAAGAAGCTTTCTTCAAGTATCGTATGAAGTTAGCTCACAGATATCTCTCTCTCAGTGTTGTAAGCCTATTTTTCTATCTCGTTCAAATCAGCTAATACTCTCTGTATGTACACAAGACTTGCAAACACACTGGGCTATTTGAGTTATGGGCCAACGATTATAGGCTTCTAATCTCAACATTCAATTTGCATAGTCTTTTAAATTAACATAAAGAAGCCATTTCTAGGCTTGATCTGTTAATGTTACAATTGTTCCAATTTATAGTGGAAATTCAAAAGGCTATATAGCATATAGCATGAATATAGCATTAATCTGACATCGAAGTCCCTTCAGCTCTCTCATATTTCAGTTAAGTGAAATAGCAGACTTTCATTTTAATTGCTGGCTTTTCAGTTTTTGCTTCAAACAAAAGAAGACATGGTTATACGTAACATAAGCAACAAGTAAGCAAAATTAAAGAAATCAAGAAAAATATAAATAGAGTACACAACCACATGTACTACAAACATTTTCATTCAATGTTTTCATTCAATGAAAATGTGTCATGTTTCCAATATAACATGCAGCACACACACAAAATTTACTTTCTGTTTGTATGCAGATTTGGAGCAATTTTTGATACCCCAGTCATCTTGCAAGGCCCTACATTTATTTCTAAGCTGCTTCACTGAAAAACAGCATTTAGAAACAGCTCATGGGAGTGGGAAATCTGTTAACAACTCAACAAAAATATTAATCTCCTCATGAAGTTCAGTGTGTGGAGACTTATAAACTGATGATTGATGCAGAAATATATTTGCTCTATGAACTGTGCTGTCAGGGAGAGGATGCGACAAGGCAAGGTTTCAATTGTGCCGACAAGTGCTGGGCACAACAGTTGGGAGGATTCTCCGGTTATCTCCAAAGAGGTTTTGCAAAAGGCATTTTTGGTATATTTTAGTAGAGGCCAACGTGATGCTGTTTGTTGATGTTCCAGTGGGCAGGCGCCATCATATCTATCTCCAAAGTGCATGTGAGAGGTTTTCTGCCTCCCTGGTGAGCTGCCTACCAACACCCGTCCGTCCCTCACCCACCCACGGCGGTGGAACCAACCTGAGAGGCTGCCACTCCTTTCAGAGCTGTTGTGGGAGCTGGTGGTGCTGAAATCCTGTGACTGGTTGTGTGGCAATCTATTAGCCAATCCCTCAGCCACGCGGTAGTCAGGGATGTAAAGCAAGGCTAAGGGTTAAAGGGCAAAGGTCACAGTGGCATCATGTGATTAGTCGACAGCACAAGCACATGCAACACGTGCGGTTAGCAAGTCAAGGACAGATGTGGTAGAGCAGTAAGTTTTAATTCTATTTTTTTAAAGTATACCTATCCTAGCCTACAGGAAGGCAGATGGCTTGGTGATTAGCACAGGACAAAGAGGACTAAAAGCACAGAACAATGCATTTTGTGATCGTGTGGGGTTCAGCACACATGCAAGGTATGTAAGCTTTAGTTATGGTTAATACCAACAATGTCTCACATACTAAAAAGATTTTTCTAATTCATGCATAGATGATACAGTATAAAGCCAAGGCCTTTGGAAAATAACAGCTACAATTACCATTGTTGCCTTTGCCTTGGTCTGGGAGAGAGTAACCAAATCCCATCAGGTCATTTTTTTGCTGGATTGAGCTTTTCCACTGAGGATCAGGTAAGTCGACAGCCAACTCATGGATGCTGTTGGAATGCAGTATCTGGGTGGTGGCATATGGCGTGGCTTGCGTTATTTGGCTGGAACTGTTGTAACTAGTTTTCGTGGTGAAGTCAATGCTGCTGTAAATGGCTCCATCAGAAAGCATAGTAGCAGTTTTATCTCCTTGCCCTGGCACTGGTGGCAGCACATCTGTGGTGAACATAGGGGAATTAAACAAATCACTGAGGCACAGGAAGCCTGAAAGTATCAAGGTTTAAGATGAAAAATAAATGTGTCATTTCGAACGTTTGCATTTCAGCTGAGACAGGTCCATGAGCCAACGAAGGGAAGATGATGTACAACCATCGCCAAGCTATCAGCATCTGTGACAGGCCTACCACTTGTCCTTCACGTCTCACTGCCTAAAACCATCTTTTTTTTTTTTCCCCCCATACCTTCAACTGTGAAAGTGAAGTCTGGAATATTTCTCTACTGAAGAATGTTTTCAATTGTTCACTCTGTGTCAGAACCAATGAAACTGTCTGGGCTTCAGGAAAATGATGAAAGGAGTGAATCTACAAATCACAGAGGAAACTTTTCCAGCAAATATGTAGTAAAACTCTTAAATGAATGCCAAAGCTCTCAAAGTAGTTTTTTAAGGGCATCACCTTGACTTCCTTGAAGTTTTATGCATCAACTTATTTAATTTTGACATTAGCTAGTACAGTTCTCCTTTTCAACAAAAGAAAAACTTGACAAAGCCACGTTGTTCATGAAATGTGAAAGAAAACACATTATTCTGAGGGGATTTAAGTGATCAGTCTCTTAAAATGGCAAAGCCATGTTGATAATGGAGAACAACTTGTTTGAATACTCCAGTACATTTACCTGAAAAAGAGTACAGCATATTTAACTAAATATCTGTTGACTTTTCTAGATCTTTTGAATTCTATCCCACACTGCAATTTGTACCTTTAATCAGTTAGATTGGCAATCTTTCTCCTTACTAAACATTGTAGTGACCTTTGCTGGTGGAATACTAGATTTAGAAGCTGAGACTACTGAACTGTGAAGAATCTAATGATGACTGGCATGATGTCCCAAGGAGAACCACAGCTCAGCAGATAACCTTCTTTCAGAGGTCAATATATCAAATGGTGTTATTTTTACAATTTATTTACTCTGAAAAGTTAAATCCATTCTGGAATTTACTTGTTAGAAAAGTGCATCATTTATGTGCCATTTGCTTTATATAGCTAGATGGCAGATATGGATTCCAACTGTTAGCTCGTACTTGAGATAATGCAAACTCCTGTAGTGAAGATGTTCAGATCCTATTCTAGGTATCACAGACATTTTTATATACCTTAAGACCCAGAGAGAAAAGATTATTCTTGCAGCCAGACAAGGGTCTAGGCTGAGTTCCAGACTCAGACATGGGATTTGTGCAACCTTGGGGAGTACAGTAGTTCTCCTGCTGTCTCAGGACTTTTCCAGCAATGTGACAGGATACCATATTCCCCTCCCACTCATTTTGTTTTGTTCTGTTTTGTTTTGTTCTGTTCTGTTTTTGTTTTTGTTTTGTTTTCCCGGGATAAACATTTAGACCACAGAACTATTTTCCACTGCATTCATATGTGCAACAGTGAACATTTTAACATGGACCCTAATAACATCTACAGTCCTCGGGCAAAAATATAATATTAACAAGAAATATGGCAATAACAAGTGTTCAGTAAAGAGACTGCAGAAACAGAGATTAAATTTGGGTCTATCAGTATGATCTGGTTTTGCAGACAACAACAGGGAAATGGGCACAATCAAGAATTTAAAATACCTTAATTGTATTAACTTATATCTGCAGATAAATTGTAAGTGCAAAAAAAATACAATTAATGCAAACTACAGGTCATATTTCAAAATCAGGTTATTACCATCTACCTGCACATATCCAATGTCCTTTCTACGGGCAGCATGCCATCATAAAAGCATCTATGTGCAAATACAGCATGAGATATGAGTGACAAGCGCAGTCTTTTATTTCTTGCATTTCATCCACAAAATGAAGATTTTTCCCTTCCCACAATTGTTTTCATCAAAGTATAATGGATTAAAGTTTTTTTAAATAAATTTTGTTGCTGATGTATAAAATTAAGTAAGCTCAGCTCAACCTGTCTGTGTTGGATTTGCAGACTCACGGAAGTAAAAACTCACAAAATGTTCATCTCTCAAGTACTCAGACATACATCTATCTTTTAGAGCATGTTTCTGGCAACTGAAGACTTATCTTCTCTCTATATATGTTTAAATTAAAATAAAGAGTATACCTTTGCTTTACCACACTTAAAAAGAAAGTTACATAGCTTCCCACCAGCCAAGAATTTTCAGTCATTCTTACTAATAAGCTGAGGTTCTCCAGACATTCTGGAAATTTTCAGTACAACCACAGATTACTTTTTGCCCTCAATGAGATGTATACACTGAGCACTCAAAGAGCGATTAAAGTGCCATTTTACAAAGTGCCATAATCACCTAGTAAAAATCAAGTGTGATTTTCCCAGCAAGTTGTCATAGCAAAAAAACCCACTGTACATTTCAGAGCAAAGACAAATGCACAATTCCCACTGGATGCTTTCCCACAAACTCTCCAAATATCTAACTTGTTTTGTTAGAGATAAATCAAATAGCTCTGAAATACTTTCTGAGGGAAGCTCTTTCTTGCTGCTTCAAGAGTCACAGTACTATTTTGTGGCCTTATGAGACTTGAAACCTAACCTGTGCTTCCCACTCACAGCCTTGCTCTCAAATACCTACCTAGAGCATAATGTGAATTTCACTCTTAAAGGTAATGTTAGAACTGTCTACCTCAGTTTCTGAGTTTCCAGAGTGATTGATTGTCACCATATTGTTTTCAAAATTCTTATAGACCTTTTATATTATCACACACCTTTTAAGCAATAAAAGAGGTCCAAGTTCTATCTACACAGTTCATTCATGTTAAAAGACATCTGCCTTTAATGCAGAAACATCCAAACTCAACTGTTGAAACAGGTAGGATAAATGATCCCAAAACGGCCAGAATAAAAGTGTGAGTTTGACTATAAAGATCATGGGTAAAATTGATCTGCTGAAATTCCAAATATAACTGTTGCATCTCCTGGACAAATTTGGACCTATGCCTCATCCACATTGAAGCCAAAAGCTTTAAAACATGCTTCCAATTTCAGTCATACAGCACCAAATGCTAAAAGAAAATGGTAATTTTTCTATATTGTGTGAGCTTATGAAAAGATGGAAAAGTCCTGAAGGGTTTTATTTCCAAAATATTCACAAGAATGAAGCTGGCAGATATTCAGTTACCTTCTAAATATTATAAAAAGTTTTGCTTACTTTATAATATTTTTGTAAGGCAAGAGCTTTAAAACATTTTTATATGGAAAATAAATCAAGTGTTTTGCTGTAATTTGAAGTCATAGTAGTCAAACCACAGGCAAGAAGTTTTGCATGGGAACGTACAACCAAAGTGAAGGATGGTTTTCAGAAGCAGATTGTGGTACAGTTCAAAATGGAATTCTTTTCACATTTATCAGTTTGATGGCTTTATAGATTTTTTGCATTTTAATATATTTGTGATATATAAAGTTTTCTTGATTTTTGTTTACATATTTACATCTTAAAAGTATTTATATACTCATTTACATCAAAAAGTCTTGTTCTGAACACCATTATACAGAAGTAGCTGTCATGACATCACAGAAAGCAAGAAAGTAATAGAGATGTGAATATTACTATGACTTTTAAAAATACCAATCATACATCTTGATCTTCCCATTTGAGTAAAATGTTTGAAAGAAAATAACCCTTCTAAAGATTCATCTCCACAGTTATAAATCATTACCTCATTACCCCGAAAGGCCTCCCTCAACTCAAAATGGAAATAAAGCCCTAAAAAAATCCAAATAGTTCCCTTTTTTGTATTAACTTCTCCAATAAGAAGGAAAGTTTCTGAAGATCTCTGAGGCCTTCTTCAAGGATTATGGTTGAGACTGAGAGCAGTTGTTCAGCAGAAAGGGGAGGGGTGACAGCAACAATGTTCTGTCCTTCTGCTGAAGGAACATTCTTCCTGCATCCCCTGAGTTCTCTGCTCTTATGGACATCCTTTATCCCTGGCTACGTAGCCCTGCACAGCACATTACTCATCTTAGCAGACAAGGGAATGAGTCCCTTTGATGAGAGGGAGAAATGAGAAACACATTTCCCTCGAGATGAGGAGCAGACCCTGTCTCCTCACTGTAGGGTAAATTACAAATTAGACCTATGTTTTGAAGAAGGAGAAAGAGACAAAGCAAAATGAACTCTTTAAAGACAGTATTAAGTCATATCTTGAGTCAAACAGAGATAGAACTATAAATAATAAAAATACTATATAGTGTTTACCATAGATGTTAACTAACAGAAGCCTATTGCATACTATATGGTGACTTAATAAAATGAAACCTACCTCCACGACCAAAATTGCCAAGATCATTGGGTCCACTTGTGCTGTTGTTTACTGGCAGACTTGTGGCAGGCCAAGAGTCTGCAAGCCAAGGATAACTGGGGTCACTTGCATTCAACAGACCTGGTCGACTGAAGCAGAATAAGAAAAAAAGATACACATACAAATAAATATATTTATATAAATCTATTTACGAAAATAAAGTATATGTGAGACAACTAGTGATTGAAGAGGTCATATCACTGTTCTACTAACACTGTAGTTAACAAACAATTTAGGAGACTTTAATTTATTTCAAATTAAAATTGTGTAGCCTTTGATGATTTAAAGACCTTGAGCAGTTAATTAAGGATATATACAAATCAACTTTGTCAGTAGAAGTGGGACTACGCATCCCTCATGATTCTGCCAGAATTCAAATGAGCTCCGTTGTCTGAGTGAAACGGGTTAGGCAGCACCATCACGGGGTCCTACAACAGAGCTGCATGATAAATTACCACCTCAAGGGAGTCATCACTCAAAGTGATTGCTCCGTATCAGCCATTTCCAGGAATTTGGGCTACTATTTCTTCCTCCCCTTGCATCCCAAATGCATGCCTGTCATCTACAGGCTGGTAACTCTTTCTCTGAGCACTCTTGGATGGTTTAGAGGCAAACAAGTTTGAGCAGGATTAATGGAAAGTGCACAGCTATCTTTATCTGCCACCGCTGCACGGCTTTTATAACCCTGTAATTTCCAGCTTTGAGAGCAGTATTAAACAGTGAGTAAGTTGAAAGAGAAGGTTCACTCAGGCCAAAAGGCACCATGCTTCTCTCACCCCAGGACAAACAGCCAGAAATTTAGCAAAGTAGGTTTGTATTTGTATTTAACAGGAAAAACAAATAATTTCCTGCAGACACCCTCTTCCCCCAAATGAAAACAAAAAACCATCCACAGTTCTGTAGCTTTTCTAGGTTATTAATGTACTCATGAAGTTGGAACAACATCTCCGATCATTGTATGTTATAGACTCCTGCCTGGTTCAATCCCTAAGAGAAACATCAGTTTCTATGGAAACGGCAATAAGAAGACTCGGCTGCTTTCTTGCCACATCTACTCACTCTCATTAGGCCTAATCTCTTTTTGCTAAAATATTGATTAAACGGGAGATTGGAAGTTATTACCAGGGCCTAATTACAATCTCCATATTGGCAAAGGGAAAATAGATGAGGATATATGGGCCCGTTATCAGCTTTTATCAATTTCAATTGAGTAGCCAAAGTTGTGGAATCCAGTCCTATCAATCTACAGCCTATTCATCATCCATGAATCATTTATTTCATGATCGATTAAGTGTAATTGTTCACTCACAGCAATTTAGGGGGAGCCAATAAGGAGTCTTAAACAACAGCAACTTCATTTACTAATGTCTAATTAATGCAATAAACATCCCAGTAACAAATGAACACATTTCGTGTGATATTTACTACTCATTTCTTCCAGGGCATATGGGAGATATGAAACATCTGGGCTTGATTCCTCCAAAGTGCACGACAAACAGGTCATTAAACCTTGTGGTAAGCTACTTAACTCCTCCTAGCACTGTCAGTCTTCCCTATGATTGGTTATTACCCAAGTGCATCACCTATAGCATTTTTCAGATTTCTAGTTTTAAAAATAAATATGATGGAAAGATCTTTATGCAAGGGAACATACCTTCCATTGCTCATTAGTCCTCCATCTCCTCTTTGGAAAGTGACTGTGATTTGGTTGAAAAAACGAAACAAACATACAGAAACACACACGCACACACATATAAGACAAGGAAAAATCAATTAGTAATAATTAAAAGTAACAATTCAAGCTGCTCAGTGTCCAAGATAGGAGGCCTATTGGCATCATCACATAATAAAATACAGAAATGATAAGAAAAGGATCAAACACATTAGGGTGATAATTTGTATAGGATTTCATTGCAAGTTATTGATTAACATCAATTTGGTCTGTAGCTTGCATGGCAAACCAACTGCCTGGGCAAAAGGCCTGAATTTACCACAGGCCCCTTCATATGACTTTGTGTTGCAAGACTGTGCCATGTGATGAAATTGTTTTCTTGGCATGCTTTTGCTTCAGTACATAATGACATTGCACCAGTGAGTTAATAAAATCATGTTGTAATGCAGTAATATAATGTCACCACACAAATATGTCATTTCCCAGGACAAATACAAAGAGGTGGCAGCTCTATTAGAGTTGGAGTTGTGGAAAAAAAGCATATAGTTGCACCATTTCCACTAAAAGTACAGTATGAGAACAAGCACCCACACATAAATGCATACACGCCTGTATCACTAGGAAGAAAAAGTGTTTCCAGTCTTATCATGGGTATGCCAAGGACATATTCAGAGAGACAATTGTTTTTATGGTTCCATTCATGGATGTTTGACAAAAAACTGCCTATCCCTTATCTATCTTATTAACAGGATTAAATTTCAAGGCAGTATAGGTAAACTCGCATTACTGGTAGGATGCTAATTGACAATATTTGATGCTCTTTTTTGAAGCACTGGCAAATGTTTTGAGTCAAAGCCAACAGACTACTCTGGTTCTCAGTGGCAATATCCCATTATTTATTGTCAGGCATAGATAAGGCAGACTATTAAATTATATCAATGTCCTGGACACCTGCATCCTTACAGGGCCCTGACAAGATGAGGGCTTGAATTTCAGAGAGGAATGGAAGAGTCTACCACCAGTTTAATTTTAAATAGGCACTGGTTTGGAAATATCATTTACCTTTGTAAGACAGACGTTCCCATCACTAAATTATAGCTCTCAGAGTATCTGCTAGATTTTCCAAATATTAGTCCACTACTTCAAGATTATGCTTTCTGTTATACATGATTCTGACCGGAAATGCTGTGATCATTACATACATTAGCAATGGCATAAATACACTGGGAAAATACTCCTGATACCTTATAGAATCATTGCCACTGTATTAAGTCCCAGGATAATTTCACAGTCTACATTCAGCAAAGGGGACAAAACTGGCCCCTCTGGAAGCCCTGCTGGAAGAGTGCTTGGGTAGGGTGATTAATCACCCTTCACTATTATCAATATCAGAAAATCACTACAGTCATATGTCACATCAAAATGGTTAATAGCTGCATTTTGAAAGGATGTAATCAAACCAATTAATGAAAAGAAAATCAAAATGCAAGTATGGGAGGTATTAAATAAAAGTCTGCTTTGAAAAACAAGACATGGTAAAACACTGCATCTAATTAATTTTAGAATCAATGCTACTTTCATTCACGTTGTTTCTAACAGGCTGCCAAATGACTGTATCACTCATTGCTTAAAAGTGAATAATCTGAAGTGCTGTGGATATCGCGTGTGAATATGCAAAGAGGTGGGTACTGACTGGCTATGTTTCAAAATATGTTGATCAAAAATACATCAGATGCTATTTTCTTTCTTCTCCTCTCGTCTGACTCAATACTCCATTTCTCCAACTTTCTGCATTTGTCAAAGCCACAAGAAATAAGGGAAATGAGAAAAAAGGCACATTCAGTAACAACCCTTATAAGTAAAGCTAACAGACTTAAGGGAATTCCAGTACAACATATTTTCTGAAAAATTCCTGAGATTTACATTCTTGCTTAGACTATCATCTACCCGAAAAAAAAATTAAAGTAATATTGTCACCACTTGCATAGCACGTACACGTGTGTGTGAGACTTTAACTATGCATGTCAAAGGGAAAAAAAATAAAAATCAATAGTTATGGTCTCCAAAATACTTGTATCTCTTGTGAGCCTTTATAGAGCAAAGCTAAAACAGCAAAGCTAGTAGGATATTCCAGCAATGTTTTCCAGGCACATTTTACTTTCTGTGCAATGAGGTATGGAAAAAACTCCAAGGCATGCTGTGAGAAACATATCAAGAAAACATGACATGGAAACCTCTTCGCCAGAGCCATAATTTCTGCAGATTGGCTATGGCATACGAGCTTGTTGAGAAGAAACAGGTATCACAGCATTTACTTTCTTTTCTGCTATGTATCCTGGTGGTAGTAACTGTTGCCTGTTTTTTCCTATGTTAAACAATCTTGTGCCTTCCCAGTATAAGCACTGTTTTCAGAAAAAAGAGTCAGCATCTTTGAGAAAATAACTCATCTTGCAGTGAAATTGTTTTTCCTGGGAAAGGCTGTGTCTGGGTTACGTGATGTGTACAGAACTGGGAAGGAATACAGGTTCTTTTGTTTATCCTCCACCCTGTATACTAATGCACGGATGGTTACAATCTTCATGAGAAAATAAACAAGAAAGTATTTTAGTTACTATTCTTGGTGGAAAGTCTCTGGAATATCAGCTAAGGTAGCCAAAATTTCTCTTGAAGTGTGGACATGTCATCAGTAAGTTACCAAAAAAAAAAAAAAAATCGTATCCGTGATGCCGTCCATTAATGGGCTACCTGAGGCTGGATAGAGAAGATGCTTTTCTTTTAGCATCAATATTGTGAAAGGAAAGACAGCTAACAACAGATGATATGGTCAGGCTGCCAACACAAGCACTATGTTTATCATTTCTGCCATACGTTTTGTCAGCATTTTTGCCTGCAGTTTGATTTCTGCAATTACAAAACAAGTCTAAATGTCTGAATAGGAGCATACTTAATGCAATGCAGGCTTGTAGATGTCAATGTAAAAATAAAACACACAGACAGCTGGCTTTATTTATCCTGTCTTCACTTTAAAAAGCAGCAGAGCAATTTCAAGGGGCAATGTAAGAGGAGGAAGGGAAGGATGTCCCTATCACTGACCCACCCCTCTCCCTTGCTTTTTATCACCAAGGAAGCAAAAAAGCTCTTTCAGCACTCTTTGCATCTGATATATGTTCTTAGAAAGGCTGAAGACCTGCAGGGGTGAGATTGGTTTTCAAAAGAAGATGAAAAAATAACCTCTGCATAGAGAGATTTTGAAGGAATCCCCACCATCTTATACTTCAAGAACTGTAAAAATGCAGAAATATAATCCAAAGTGCATTTTAAATGCATCAATATTTAAGGAAATTATATTGTATATATTTGTATGAAGAATAGCATAAGTTAAGGAGCTTTTCACATGTTTTTTGTTAAATATATAAGGAGGTACCCATAACATTTACTAATATTATCTGACAAGGTTAAACTTAATCTTCATGCCTGCTAGTACTGGAAAAATACAAATGTATAGTAAATTGACATTCTGAGGCAAGAAAACTTTAGAAAGCTTTATAAGGCTTTCTGTATGCCTATCTCTAGTAGGCCACATTTTCCTACCACAAATGGAAACTTTAATGTTGTCAGCCAAGTCTCATTCCTTTTTCTGATAAGCTGTTCCTCAAATACGAATGTAGATTAATCCTCTTTTAATAAGCATTAACTCAGAAAAGATAATCAGCATATAAAAATTCCATCAAATCTTCTGTCTACCTTTGGATGATTCTGTCAAACAATTTATCCTCATTTAACAGTTTCAGTTGTGCATAAAAAATGTGGCACTTCACAATTCTCTATCTATTTTTAATTTGCTTTTGTTTACTCGGTTTCAAGAAATCTTTAATCCCAAGGAACGCTAGTCACTAAATAAGCTTACCTACTCATAAGTTTAGATACATATTTACTTTCTTTGCATGACTGATGGCCTAGACAGTGAGTGGGTACTGGCACAACAATGAGTTTGAGAGTACAGGAAAGATAAGCAGATAAATGAAATTTCTCTTATTTCTACAAATGGATTCTGTGTCTTTTTTGTATAAGTCCTTATACCAAAATGTGAAGAGAGAATTGCAAATTCCAGTACAAAATAAACAAATTCTATTCTATCACTGTAATACAGGAATGAAACAACTCATCTGTTATACATGAAGATGTCTCTTTTGTGCCATTTATCTTTTCTTGTATCATGTAGAAAGCCACAGTGTGTGTTTATAACTGGGCAATCTGAGTAAAGGGTAACCATAAAAATACCAAAAACCCAAGTGCAGCAGTACTTTAGCTTTTACAGAAACTCACAAAAGTAAGACCAGTCCATCCTTTATATCACAGATGACTGAAAAGGGGTAACATTTATATTTAGTGTCCCTGTGCCAGATTTAGTTTTGCTGACAGTATGCCATGGTCCCGGAAACATACTACTTGTACAGATGCAGATGATGACACTACTACTTACTGGTAAAAAAAATCATATGTTTTGTAGTGCTGATACTACCTAGAATCAATGCCTGGTGAGTCATGATGGTGGAAAGAGAAGTGGAGGAATAGTGATATACAGAATTGTGGCTCAGTAACTATTGGAGTCAGTTCAACTGAAAGTAGGTAAAACAATTTAGCTAGGAATTTCAGTGTCACATTTTATTTGTGAACCTTTGAGCAATAGATCAGTGCTTATGAAAATGTTAACAAATACAGAAAGCTTAATGAATTTAACTCAACCAATTATTCTTCTCTGGCACAAATCTTTACCAACAGCATGACATTTGCTGTTTGCTCATCTCCTACACTGAATGTTACAGTAGTTTAGTCACACAGCAGTAATTATACTTTTAAGTATAATTAGGTACATATATATATAATATCTCTCAGTGAATGACCCATAATCTGAAAATGACCTTGAAGAACTTTTTAGTAGGTAATTACATAACTGGAGAATCCAGACTTTTAAACTATTTTCGTGTTGTAACTTCACATATGCAAATAAAACTGAATAAAAACAAAACTAAACCCATTTACATCAGAAATACCTGAAAAAAAGTTTTTTGTTTTGTGTCTGAAATAGAGTAAGTATATGAATGTTCCATGAGTCCTTTCAATTATCTTTAGTACACAGTCAAATTTGCACACTCTGCAACTTCCTGAAGGAAGAATTTAAAGCAGATATCTGAACAAAAAGTGTGCACCTTCTAAAATCTGAGTATATTAGGATAAATTAATCTTTAGTAAAACTTTATTGACAACTGTCTGATGAGATTCTGTCTCTGAGCTACATACCAGTGTCTAAATATATAAATCTGAAACGAAACTGTTTATGAATCATAACTTTGAAGGCAACAACATACAGTTGTGAACGTAATCAAACCTCCACAAGCATAGATATGTTTGTCTAAATTATATTACCAGTGGCAAATTCAAATATTAGAGAACTAGAGATGTTTCTTAGGGAAGTCTGGGCATAAAGACAAAAAATATGAACTATATTTTTCAGAAGAAAGACTTTTTTTTTCATTAATGGGTTTTTTTGGACTTGACTGTCAGCTAACGTAGGTTCTCAGTGCCTCCTGAAATGTTTACAGGTCAAGCAACAGAACTCTGTCTTGTTCTATAAAGTCCATGAGATGTCAAAACTGTTTTTAAAAAAGCAAATTTTTGGCAGTCCCTCTGGCCTATTCTAGCTGCTCAGCACCTCTGGATCAACTGTACTGAATCATTCAGCACAACCCTGGCTGTGCCAGTGTAAGCTACAAAGACAATGGAATAAACTCACCACAGTTACAAACAGCTGGTAGTGGTATAATCATAGGAACCAAATGCAAAGGTACATTATTTCATCTTGGAAAAAAATCCTATGTTGTGTCTCAAAGAAAAACAAGTACATTGTTCAGGGTAGGATGTGTTGTGCCACAACTTATTAGACTTGAACAAACATGCCTTGAAGCTAGAGGAGCAATTCCTGAGTCTCCAGAGCTTCTCCACGAGGATACTTCTCCCTCACAATGTCACAAGCTTCAGGGCAGACACCACTACCTTTGCTCATCTGCCTTGAGAGACATCTGCTCTTTCCTGCTAAGCTAAACACGAAAGCTGTGGCTGAAAATAAGCAAGTGAGCAGGCAGCTAGCTGAGCACGAGGATCAGTTCGGCAGTGCAGTAGAAGGCCAGCCTCTACCACATAGACAGCAGAGGGGAGAAAGGAAGAGATGGTTTTGGTAATTGCAACTGAGGGGCCAAGCGACATGCAAAAAACCTTACAGATTTCTGCTGGAAAATGCTGAGATTTATTGGCCTTTTACACTGTAAGACTGAGGTATAATCATTTTTGAGTTTTTGTATCTCAGGCTTATGTATGAGAGCAGAAGGTAATTATTTCTATTAATTACTACTATGAATTTTTATTTTTCCTGGCTATCTGTATCTTGACTAAGCTGTTTGCAACCTGCTGTTTCAGCCACACTTCGTTTATTCTTCACATATCTTTAAGCCCGCTTACAATAATGGTCTAGTGTATGTTATGTTTATTAAAGATATGAAAACTAGGATACCAGCTTTGAATTGGGTAGGCAGAAAAAATGCAAATGCTTCCATTTCAACAACATCATCAAAGCCATGTGTGCATAGGTTAATCAAGAGATTGCTTGAAGATCTGAACACCTCACAGTAAGGTCGATGTATACACAACTTACAGCTAAAGTGGAAGAAAGTTCCATTTCTCCAGTTAGATCTTAAAAAATGTTTGAGATACTTTATTTGAGCTTTAAAATAAATTAATTCAGTTTTATATGACTAACACTTGTTTATGTTAAGTTAGTTCAAACATCTTGTCCTGCAAATTACTTTTGAAATTGCATTATCTTGAGTCAGATGAGTAAGAAGTATGCAGAATTATAATGACAGAGACATCAGTGGTGGTAAATTTTTTGTTCCCCTGGAATCACTAGGAGAATGAATGCTACATTTTTATCGCAGATAGGCAGCAGAAGTGTTTCTCCTTGTAGTTGGTTTTAATTCTGCATACCTCACATGTTTACAAACACTTTGATAGATAATGTTTGCAATGATATGTTGGTGAGGTAAGAGACAGACTAATGGACAGTACCTGCAGGGGTGAAGGTGAAGGACTGAACTGCAAAACAAGAAAGCAAACACATTGTGAGTTACACACCCTGATAACAAGCGCTAATTGCAGGGCAGTTTCCTCTGGAATATACTCAGTTGTGGTTGAATATCATTACCAGGATATAACAATTGAGCTTAAAGCACTAACCAGCCAGCAGCCAATGAGAAATGATGGTTGGAAAGGTGAGCAGTGAATTTTGAGAGTCATATTTGAAAAATTTTTGTGTGGACATGCTACTCTCCAAATTGTAAACATTAGGATGAATTGTGAAGCATGATCTGTTAAGAATTTTCTTTGCTGAAAGCATACACTATTTAATAGTTTGGATAATAGGAATTCCATTTCATGATGCAATGTTCACATCACACTTAGATGCAGCAAACGTCATGAGAAGAACTGAGTTGCAGGAGACACACTGTTTATAATGACTATTATAATTATTTACAGCTATGCATTTTAAGGTATAAAAGACTTAGCTCTCAATCTCCCCTCTAGCCCCCCCCAAAACGCCAACTCACATATTGAGCTAACAATAACAATTCTGCTTTCTAACAAGTCTCATCTTCTGTCCAAACTTTATGTATAAAACTGCTTCCTAAGAGGAGTAACAGTACAGCTGTCTCTTAATATGAAAAATCTTGGGATCTAGACTGATATTTCATATATACATATGTAGGTGTGTAAGATATATATTAGTTTCTCAAGTAATACCACCCCACCTCTCAGAGAGTAAAAGTCATCAGTGTTACAGGAAAGAAAAAGAAAAAGCTTAGGATAAATGATACAGGCCATGTGGTGATGCCAGGTGAGGTTCCAAAGAAACTGAGTCAGTCCAAGAGGCACTGGAAGGGTCCTCCCTCTCCTTCCACTGCGCTCACCTTATTCCTTCTTGGGCTGCTTCGCTTCACTAAACCAGTGGAAAACTAGTCCAGCAGAAAGGATTGAAAAATAACATTGAATAGTTTTCTTCTGGTTTAGTGAGCCCAGTCAGGACACTGAGGAGTCTGATGATGGCTAACGCCAAGGTGAGGAGGCATAGGATTGTTTGGCTGAAAGCAGGGAATGCACGTTGTTTCTTGGCAAGTAGTTAAAGATGCTCAGTCACTTAGGGAGCCTGTGTCCTCTGATTCGCATGTGAAGATAACTTGTAAATAGAAGGGAACTAGTGTAACTTTATTGTGATATAAAGTCAGCATTAAATATGCTGTGTCGTCTACTGTGCAAATCTTGCTCAAGAAGGAAATTTTTTGTCTTTTTAAATTATTATATAATAAGCACTGCAAAAGAACCTATCCAATATTTGAAGAACATATTTTTGTGTTAAATTAGCCTTCAGAGTGACTTCTATGGTAATTCAACCTGACTTCTTAAAAATCTATAAGAAACCTGAAACAGAATAATACATAAAGCAAACAGGTTGAGGGAGGAAGAAAATATTTTCATTTGGCAAATGTATTTATTTTTCCAAATGTAGTTTCCAAAAACTAATTTTTAACTGGAGCAACACATTTAGTGCAAGAAGGATCATACTGTGAAGGCATTCCAAGGCATTCTACCTCCAAGGCAAAACTTTTTATGGCTTCTGCCACAGGTAAATTTTGACACCACTTCCCTAATACATCACTCTCTTCTCCTCCAGCTACAGGTGTAGAGCCACCGATTAAGTACCTCCATTCATTTCCCATGCATATGGCTTCAAAGACATGGAAATGCATGAGAATGAAGAAGCAGAAGAGCAAATACTCTTTCCAACCTTCCTTGTAAGAGTCTGGTCTAATTCACATTTGAGCACATAAGTGGAGCCAGATTGCTAACAGAGAGCCTCTGAGCAAAGAGCAAGAGGTACAGTTAATCCTCTTTGTACTTTTTTATGCTAGATGTGCTGGAGATGTAAAAATAAAGACTGTCTTATGATAATGATGAAATGTGGTACCGAGCAATGCATTTAAAGCTTCTCATACACCAGCATTTTCACAGCATACATGTAAAACAAGCGTACAGAATTCACCCAGGCCACCTTTGCAGTAAGTTCAACATGGTTTCTGAATAGGTTTAGCAGCACTTATTCTCTTCATGATAGAACCTGATAAGATTGTAATAAACAGTTGCTGTTCTTACCAGCATAATTGCTGAGCCCCTTCCTCTTCTTTCTGCGCCAGTATAGCCAGATGCTGAACCCCATCAGAATTACCCAACATGCACCACCGATGCCAGCTATAAAGGCAGGCTGTTTGACAACATCAGTGATTTGCTCAGTTATGCTGTTGTTATTTTCAGTGATGACAACTTCGTTACGACCTCCTGTACAAAGGAAATTCAACAGAACATTGTGATAATGAATTCGGTAATATGAACAGGAACAAAGTACTGCAAATGAAAATTACAAAAATCAATAATTCACCTCAAAAGAATTATCCACAGTAGGAGAGCTTTAATGAGTACCAATGCACACCTGAAAACCAATGTTTCCAGAAATTAAAACCATAACCCATTGTGATTTTGCAAACACATATTTGAAAAGATAACTCTATAGCAATCTCCAAAGTAATCTAACAGATGACAGTACAGAGCCTTTTTTTAACAATATGTTTGTTGTCTGTTTTTACATAATTATAGACAGAATACAATGATGACAAAATGAATCCTCAGAAACCAATCAACAAAAATAAATCAAGCAATGAATCAATAGCCTTTTCCAAGTGAGAAATCCAAATACAAAATATCAAAAGACAGTTCCATCTCTTATTATTGTCAGCATGCCAAAAATTCTTACATAACTCGATATTTTTTGCTGCATGGTAGTTTCCAAATTTAAAACAAACAAAATATAATTTTTTTCAACTGGAGCAAAGATGCATTTTCCAGTATTTACTTAATGGGAAAAACAATCCATACAAATCCTAAGAGCACCAACAGACTCAAAGCAGAAAATTGCATAGTTAACTGTTAGCTCTAAAATTCTTAACTTCAACCTTTAAGAAATAATTATGACTTAGAATACCATTTAAAGTGTCATGCATCAAAAATAACTATATAGGATCTTACATTGTGTCTATTTCTCTAAAAGGGAACTTCTGTAAAAGGAAAAGCTTGGTGTCTGTCTTGAAAACAACTGCTCAAAAAAATGTGAATGGAAATTCAGGAAATACTACAGCATATAGTTCTTTTCTACTTTAAGCATTCCCTTGTCAAAAATAGTTAGTTTTAAAATTAGGAAATGTAGAACAAATTTTTGCTGCAAAAAATATGAATATTGATTATACATACATTTGATATAAACTGCCCACATCTGCAGTTTTGAAATTGGTGAAAGAATTATCTATCATTTCCAGTAAAAGCATACATATAGCTAAATCCCTGAAATGTTTATGCAGTATTATCAGATGCCTGTATGCATGCTGAAGAGCTGCAAGAGTAGTCACTCTACTGAGATGAAAAAAATGAAAATACTATGATTCTCAATTATGGCAGTCTATTGCACACATGTAACGGTAGGAGAATACGGCAAACACAGAAACTCTCATTCAGAGGAAAATATTCAAAGCATTGTAGCATTATGCTGTGCTGTAAAAACATATGTATTCCTCTTCTATAATTCAGCAGTGGTTAAATTTACTGCTCATTTATTTCAGCAGAAACAGACCTGTGTCACCACACTGGCTTCAGCCTAAAGCAAACAAACAAGTTCGCTGGCTAAGACAGATGCGAGACGTCTGACACTTCCAGTCTTATTTCCACAAACACCTCTTTGCAGGAGACCCAGAGTTTACATCAGTCAAGTTGTGAAGGAGGATCCCTCCCAGAGGAGCCTGTTGGGCTGAGTGTGCCTTCCCTGCCCCAGCCTGCACTCTGTGGGAACCTGCACTGCCCCAGCCAAGACGCAGCTTCAGGTCTTAAGTTGCATTCAGAGCTTGGCTGAATTGCTCAGGAAGAAATGCAATGCATTACATTGCTATCACACTGTTAATGATCTCAGTGATTTCATTAAGCTTTCTCTCTTTCAGCATGATGTCAGTATTTAGTAATGATGACCGTCTGCTTTTGCAAACAGGCTGTTGAGACTGTGCTAGAGCTTGGCTTGCTTTCAGTAGCTCTGCGCAGGAAAAAACCCAAGCTTCTTGCAAACAAATTAGGTCCCACAGAAGGATGCTGACAGACTATGTCTGCTAAGATATAAAAAGGCAGCACACCCATACTGGTATCATGTACTGGTCTATACTGGCCATGCTGGTAAGCTTTTCTAGCACCAGGGCCTTGTAGCTGCAGCTGTTCCTTCCCATACTTTCCTATCTTGTCTTGCTGCTGCCAAAGGCCCAATGGTTTCCAGTCCTGATGCAGTGAGTGAGAATGAAACTCAGTAAGCACCTGTGACAAAAAAAAGAAGGGAGGCAGCAGTCCCTCCTTTATTGGATTCTCTCCTTTTTATTCTGCCTGTGGAACCAATCCATAGGTGCACCCCAGTGCTGAAAGAGGAAGTGCCAAAAATAAAACTAATAGAAAGGGGCACTCTACGACATGCTTTTCCAGGCACACTATTGATTTTCTAGTAGAAATCAGCATGGGAGTTGATGTTGCTCTAATTGTCATTAACTTTCAGTTAATTTCTGTGCTCTTTGGAGGACAGGTAAAAGCAGTGCAACAGTGAGGAAACAGGTAATGTCAGCACTGCTTCGAAGGCAGCTGTGCTACCATGGGGAAGAGTGGGCAGGGAAACGCTCCAGAGACACTGGCTTTGGGAGCAGACACTTCTGGACTCAGGAATACTGTCCTGCTAAAGCCTCCAAAAAGCCTGAAGATTCTGCTTTCATCACTAAGGTCAGAAACCAGTCTTGTGAACGGAGGATATAAGAGCAAACTGCAGAGAACCTGGGGAGAGCTTTCAGTGGTCTTTATGCTCTCCCTCCCTTCTAGGGGAAGGTGCAATCTGTCTCCAAATTACCTTCTAAAGTTTGCAGTCTGGCTATTTGCTTTTATCCTTCACTGCCTAGCAAATACAACTGCAAAAGTAGTAACTCATTTAAATGTCAAAATAACATATGCTGTGTGAATTTGATGACTGAAAAATAAATGGATACAGATGAATGTTATCCACTGATGTTTGATAAAATTTATATTATCATTAGGGTTTGGGCACTAATTTTGAATTTTTTTAATACAATATTTAAGCAGAAGTAATAAATATGTCATCCAAGGTACCAGGGTACTATTTCATATACTGCGGGTGTTTCTGTAACAATGCTGTCATTTCAACTAATTAGAACATAGACAAGGGAAGTGTGCGACCTGTAACGCTCCATTGTTCCTGAAGACAAAAACATAATGAAATATAATGTCTTCCTCCCATTGGAGAGTAATGAAGAACAAAACTAATTTGTTGGACCAAAAATTAATTAGACACATCAGATTCGATTGTACCTATTACTGTGAAAGTTTGCAGCTGTTCCTTATATTATTATGCCAGTGATGGAATGTAAGAGTGAACGGGCCAACTGATGAAGAGAAATAATAGTTATGCCATTAACCAACATTGCCATTATCCCAAATTTTAATTCTGGTTTTCCAGGTGGAATTATTACAATATCAATAGTCATCATAAAAAAATTATTCTTGATTGTCTTTGAGTCGTTCATAAAATTTTTAAATGTCCTGCTTGTTGTATAGGAACAAGATTCCTGTACAAGGGACAAAATTTCTAATTAAATAAATAATAAACTTTCTACTACTCCATATTCTCCTGGTTTTACTTTCTGGATTGTCATGGGTCTGTTATCTAGAATTGGTCTGGGAAGTTAGTAGTTGCTTATTCACCACAAAAATCAGTTATTTTCAGGAAAAAAACCCACCCAATTATTAGAAGAACATATCCTATATTTAAGAAAAACATCTTTCTTTTTATACACTGAACTCTCTATTTCATGACAATTAAATTCATACTGTTTAGCAACACAGCTTAACTATTCTGCATCACTGATCTGTTCTCTCCATAATTCAGCATTTCTGCAGTTGTTAATTCTGTTTGAAAGCTGTTAAATAGTATAGATAAGCACCAGGACATACAGAAGTCCATTATAATACATTCACTCAATAATGTTTTCCCATTCATGATGATGTTTTGATGTTTATTCATTAGCTCATTTTTAACCCATGTAATTAT